>NW_026610943.1:0-145243 GCF_029499605.1 Hyla sarda | reverse complement strand
TGTGCATTATCCCTGTACTGTGACATCACTGTGTGTATTATCCCTGTACTGTGACATCACTGTGTGTATTATCCCTGTACTGTGACATCACTGTGTGTATTATCCCTGTACTGTGATATCACTGTGTATTATCCCTGTACTGTGACATCACTGTGTGTATTATCCCTGTACTATGACATCACTTTGTGTATTATCCCTGTACTGTGACATCACTGTGTGTATTATCCCTGTACTGTGACATCACTGTGTGTATTATCCCTGTACTGTGACATCACTGTGTGTATTATCCCTGTACTGTGACATCACTGTGTATATTATCTCTGTACTGTGACATCACTGTGTGTATTATCCCTGTACTGTGACATCACTGTGTGTATTATCCCTGTACTGTGACATCACTGTGTGTATTATCTCTGAACTATAACATCACTGTGTGTTATCTCTATACTGCAACATCACTGTTGATACTTACACTGCACTGTGACATCACTGTATTTATTAAGCCTGTATACCCTAATGTCACTGTACATATTTACCTTGCACTGCGAGTGACAATACAGGGTAAATATGCACAGTGACATCACAGTTCAGAGTTAATATATACAGTGACATCACAGTTTAGAGTTAATATAAACAGTAATGTCTCTGTACAGGGACAATAAACAGTTTTGCCACTACAGGGTTAATAAACGCAGTGTTGTCACAGTAGAGGGTAACTATACAGTGATGTCATTGTACCGGGAAAATATACACAGTGAAGTCAGCGTTCAAGAATAATAAACTGTGATGTCACTACAGGGTTGTTATACACAGTGACATCAAATTACAGGATGAAGCACAGTGATGTCACAGTTTATTATGAAGCACGGTAATGTCACAGTTTATTATGAAGCACGGTGATGTCACAGTTTATTATGAAGCACGGTGATGTCACAGTTTATTATGAAGCACGGTGATGTCACAGTTTATTATGAAGCACGGTGATGTCACAGTTTATTATGAAGCACAGTGATGTCACAGTTTATTATGAAGCACGGTGATGTCACAGATTATTATGAAGCACGGTGATGTCACAGATTATTATGAAGCACGGTGATGTCACAGTTTATTATGAAGCACGGTGATGTCACAGTTTATTATGAAGCACGGTGATGTCACAGTTTATTATGAAGCACGGTGATGTCACAGTTTATTATGAAGCACGGTGATGTCACAGATTATTATGAAGCACGGTGATGTCACAGTTTATTATGAAGCACGGTGATGTCACAGATTATTATGAAGCACGGTGATGTCACAGATTATTATGAAGCACGGTGATGTCACAGTTTATTATGAAGCACGGTGATGTCACAGATTATTATGAAGCACAGTGATGTCACAGTTTATTATGAAGCACGGTGATGTCACAGATTATTATGAAGCACAGTGATGTCACAGTTTATTATGAAGCACGGTGATGTCACAGAGACTAAAGAATGTACGTATGATAAAGATGGCGGGATGCTATTGGAACGTCACACATACATGGGGGAAGAAAACACTTGGATAATGTAGATTAATAGATAGATTTGAGATATATAGATATGAGATAGATAGATAGATAAGTGTATCCCAATCAGGGGGCCTCTAGCTATTCCAAAACGACAACTCCCAGCATGTCTTTGGCTGTATGGGCATACTGGGAGTTGTAGTTTTGCAACAGCTGGAGGCCTCCTGGTTGGGAAACACTGATCTATCTATCTATCTATCTATCTATCAATCATCTATCTATCTATCTATCTATCCAGACAAAGAATAAGTCAGCCAGCACTTTAGTTGATACCAAACTATTATATGGACCTGGCCTACAGGTGCACGCTACTAGGCTAGATATACAGCAACAGAAGAATGCAGCAGCACACTGCCAGCACAAGGATATAGGTGAAACATGAACATGCAGATAAAACCTGTAGAGCTATACAGCTATGGTGTAATAGATGCAAATGTGAAACTATGAGATAGTGAGGCACTTAGCTCGCAAATAGCTGTATAGCTCTCCATGTTTTAACTGCATGTTCATGTTTCACCTATATCCTTGTGCTGGCAGTGTGCTGCTGCATTCTTCTGTTGCTGTATATCTAGCCTAGTAGCGTGCACCTGTAGGCCAGGTCCATATAATAGTTTGGTATCAACTAAAGTGCTGGCTGACTTATTCTTTGTCTGTATTGCACATACGGGGGAGTGGCTACCTCCATGTTGGCCTTGCACCCCACCCACCTCTATCAGGTGTGTATATAAGGTGTCTTGGATGTTCCAGACCCTGCCATGCTTACTGAACTGTTCACACAGAGGCATATTCACAGTGTAGGGTCCGTCCCAAGGAGGCCACCTTATCGCGGTGGGACGGTCCAAGCTATTTGACCGCCGGCGGAGACAAATTTGCGGGCTAAGTGCCTCACTATTTCATCGTTTCACATTTGCATCTATTACACCATAGCTGTATAGCTCTGCATGTTTTATCTGCATGTTCATGTTTCACCTATATCCTTGTGCTGGCAGTGTGCTGCTGCATTCTTCTTTTGCTGTATATCTATCTATCCATCTATCTCCTATCTATCTATCGCTCCATCTCTCTATATCCATCTTTCTATTTATCTATCTATCTATCTTTCTATTTATCTATCTATCTTTCTCATATCTATCTCATATAGATGAGAGATAGATGAGATATAGATAGATAGATGAAAGATAGATAGATATGAGAGATAGATAGATAGATGAAATATAGATAGATAGATACATAAATAGATGGATATATAGATAGATATGAGATAGATAGAAAGATACATAAATAGATGATAGATAGATAGATAGATACTATCTCTTTCTATCTATCTATCTAAAACAAATAAAAACGGCACAAACAAAATCCAGAGATTAGAGAGAAGTCGGGGTGCCCGCATACTTGGAACCTGGGTCCACTGGTTCTTCAATCCAGACAAAGAACAATGGGGGAGATTTATCAAAACCTGTCCAGAGGAAAAGTTGCCCAGTTGCCCATAGCAACCAATCAGCTCACTTCTTTCATTTTTGAAAAGGCCTCTGAAAAATGAAAGAAGTGATCTGATTGGTTGCTATGGGCAACTGGGCAACTTTTCCTTTGCACAGCTTTTGATAAATCTCCCCCAATATGATGCAGCATAGTCTATGCACATGATGGAATAAACCACCATTTTCTGCAAACCTGTGGCGTGCTGCATCATATTGTTCTTTATCTATCTATCTATCTATCTATCTCCTATCTATCTATATCATACCCATCTATCTATATCATATCCATCTATCTCCTATCTATCTATATCATATCTATCTATCATCTATCTATCATCTATTTATCTATCTTTCTATCTATCTCATATCTATCTATATATCCATCTATTTATGTATCTATCTATCTATATATCATCTATCTATCTCTCATATCTATCTATCTTTCATCTATCTCTCATCTATCTGAGATAGATATGAGATAGATAGATAGATAAATAGAAAGATAGATACATAAATAGATGGATAGATAGATATGAGATAGATAGATAAATAGAAAGATAGATACATAAATAGATGGATAGATAGATAGATATTAGATAGATATGAGATAGATAGATATTATATAGATAGATAGACATGAGATAGATAGATAGATAGATAGATAGATAAATAGGAGATAGATGGATAGATAGATAATAGATGATTGATTGATAGATAGATCAGTGTTTCCCAACTAGGGGGGCCTCCAGCTGTTGCAAAACTACAACTCCGAGTATGCTCATAAAGCCAGAGGAATGCTGGGAGTTGTAGTTTTGCAACAGCTGGAGGCCCCCTGGTTGGGAAACTGATCTATCTATCTATCTATCTTTCTCCTATCTATCTATATCATATACATTTATCTATATCATATCCATCTATCTATATCATATCCATCTATCTATATCATATCCATCTATCTCCTATCTATCTATCTATCTATCTAATCTTTCTATCATCTATCTATCTGTCTATATCATATCTATGTATCTATCATCTATATATCTATCTGTCTATCTATCATCTATCTATCTATATCATATCTATGTATCTATCATCTATCTATCGATCTGTCTATCTATCATCTATCTATCTATATCATATCTATGTATCTATCATCTATCTATCGATCTGTCTATCATCTATCTATCCATCTATTTATGTATCTTTCTATATATCATCTCTCTATCTATATATCATCTATTTATCTATCTCATATCTATCTATCTATATATATATTTATGTATCTATCTATATATCATCTATCTACCTATCTATCTCTCATATCTATCTCTCATCTATCTGAGTTAGATAGATAGATATGAGATAGATAGATAGATAGATATGAGAAAGATAGATAGATAGATATGAGATAGATAGATATGAGAAAGATAGATAGATAGACAGATAGATAGAAAGTTAGATGCATGGATGGATGGATAGATATGAGATAGATGATAGATAGATAGATAGATAGATAGATCAGTGTTTCCCAACCTGGGGGCCTCCAGCTGTTGCAAAACTACAACTCCCAGTATGCTCATAAAGCCAAAGGAATGCTGGGAGTTGTAGTTTTGCAACAGCTGGAGGCCCCCTGGTTGGGAAACACTGAACTACCTCCCACTGTCTCCCGAACTACAACTTTCCCCCTCTCCCCCAAGCAAGTTACTTACTTTAAAAGGGCAGCATGAGCAGTGGGCACTGGGCAGGTAAGTCTTCCATACTGGTGGTGTCCGGGCCTGTATACACACAGCGGGCCTGCTCCACAAGGTCCAGTATACAGGGGAGTGAGAGAGGGGGAGGAGCTTCCTGTCTGCTCTTCCCAGTCTGCATAGCGCGGCCCCTGCGTGGTGACAGGGCTGCAGGCTGAAGGTTTATTTAAAAAAAGGATGCCCCTTACTGGTGAACTAGCGGTACCCCCCTGATGGCCATGAGAGCTGCTAGTGACCTACTGCTGCTAGGGGGGCACAAGGGGGGGCCAATCATGATGTAGGGGGGGCTGTGGCCCCCTCTGCCCCCCCCCCCTAGCGACGCCACTGAACACGTGCCTCAAGCTGTTGCATAACTAGAACTCCCAGCATGCGCTTTAGCCATCAGTGCATGCTGGGAGTTGTAGTTTTGCCACAGCTGGAGGCACACTGGTGAGGAAACACAGTTAAGTAACAGAACCTAACTCAGTGGTTCCCCACCAGTGTGCCTCCAGCTGTTGCAAAACTACAACTCCCAGCATGCACTGACAGACCGTGCATGCTGGGAGTGTTCGTTTTGTAACAGCTGGGGGCACCCTGGTGAGGAAACACAGTTAGGTAACAGAACCTAACTCAGTGGTTCCCCACCAGTGTGCCACCAGCTGTTGCAAAACTACAACTCCCAGCATGCACTGACAGACCGTGCATGCTGGGAGTGTTCGTTTTGTAACAGCTGGAGGCACCCTGGTGGGGAAGCACTGAGTTTGTCTGTTCCCTAACACGGTTTTCCTCACCAGTGGGCCTCCAGCTGTGGCAAAACTACAACTCCCAGCATGCACGGTCTGTGAGTCCATGCTGAGAGTTGAAGTTTTGCAACAGCTGGAGGTTTGACCCCCCCCCCCCCTAATGTGAACGTACAGGGTACATTCACACGAGCTGGGGTTTACAGTAAGTTTCCCGCTACAAATTTGAGCAGCAGAAAATTTTCCACCGCAGCTCAAACTCCCAGCGGAAAACTCACTATGAACCCCCGCCCGTGTGAATATACCCTAAAAACCCTACACTACGCTACCACAAAATAAAGAGTAATACACTACATATACCCTTACACAGTGTAAACCCCCCCCCCCCCCCCCCCCCTATAAAAATTCAAAACGTCTGGTACGGCACTGTTTGCAAAAAGGAGCCTCCGGCTGTTGCAAAACAACAACTTCCAGCATTGCCGGACAGCCATTGACTGACCAGGCATGCTGGGAGTTTTGCCACAGCTGGAGGCACCCTGTTTGGGAAACACTGCTGTAGGGTATTTATGGTAGCAGAGTCAATTGTAATGCTTGCATCCGGGTCCTCCCCTATGCAAATCCCTAATTTAGTCCTCAAATGCGCATGGCGCTCTCTCAGTTTGGAGCCCTGTCATATTTCAAGGAAACGGTTTAGGGACACATATGGGGTATTTCCGTACTCGGGAGAAATTGCGTTACAAATTTTGGGGGCTTTTTCTAATTTTACCACTTATAAAATGGAAAAGTTGGGGTCTACACCAGTATGTTTTTTTACACTAACATGCTGGTGTTGTCTCATACTTTTTATTTTCAAAAAAGACCCCCAAAATTTGTACAGAAATACCCCATATGTGGGCGTACAATGCTCTGCAGAGGCACGAAAAGGCTCAGTAGTGAGAGCGCAATATGTACATTTAAGGCCTAAATTGGTGATTTGCACAGGTGGCTGATAGTTGCAACGGTTCTGACATAAACACACAAAAAAAAAAAAAAAAACACATGTGACCCCATTTTGGAAACTGCATCCCTCATGGAACATAACAAGGGGTATAACAATCTAATTTTTCACTTTCAAGTCCAACTTCAATGCAAACCTGTCAAACACCTGTGAGGTGTTAAGGTTCGCTGTACCCCTTGTTACGTTCCTGGAGGGGTGTCGTTTCCCAAATAGTGTGCCATGTGTTTTTTTTTTGCTGTTCTGACACCATGGGGGCTTGCTAAATGCAACATGCCCCCCAAAATCCATTTCAGCAATATTCACCCTCTAAAATCCCACAGTTGCTCTTTCCCTTTTGAGCCATGTTGTGGGCCCACAGAGCACTTTGCGTCAATATATGAGGTATTTCCATACTCAAGAGAAGTTGGGCTACAAATTTTGTGGGACTTTTTCTCCTAAGAACCCTTACAAAAATGTAAAAAAAATTTGGGCTACATGAACATGTTAGTATAAAAAATGGAAATCTTAATTTTTCTCCTCCACTTTGCTGCTGTTCCTGTGAAACACCTAAAGGGTTAACAAACTTTGTTAATGGCATTTGAATACTTTGAGGGGTGCAGTTTCTACAATGGGGTCATTTGTGGTATATTTCTCACAAAAAGGCCCCTCAAAATCCACTTCAGACTTGACTGGTCCCTGAAAAATTCTGATTTTTAATTTTTCGTGAAAATTTTGTAAAAATGCTGCTATACTTTGAAGCCCTCTAATGTCTTAAAAAAGTTAAAACATGAAAACTTTACGATGCAAACATAAAGTAGACATATTCGGGGACATTTATCATTGTTGCTTTGGTAATCGAGTTCTGTTGGCATTTTTTTCTTGCTTTTGGTTTTGCTTTTGTGTGACACATTTATTAAACTACCACAGGGGGTTGATAAATTTGGCTTACATAAGCAAAAACCAATAAATCACTTTTAAATACCATTTTTTTTTTGCACACATAAGCAAAAACCGATAAATGACTACAGAACACAATTTTTCAGCTTTGAATTTTTATATATATATATATATATATATATATATATATATATTATATATATATATATATATATATATATATATATATATATATATATATATATACACACACACACACGCACACACACACACACACACACACACACACACACACACACACACACACCGTATATACTCGAGTATAAGCCGACCCGAATATAAGCCGAGGCCCCTAATTTCACCCCAAAATCCCAGGAAAAGTTATTGACTCAATACATCATCCCCCTGTCATCATCCAGACCCCCGTCATTAACACCCCCTTCATCATCACCGCCTGTCATCATCCCCCCTTCATCATCACCCTGTCATCATCCCCCCTTCATCATCACCGCCTGTCATCATCCCCCCTTCATCATCACCGCCTGTCATCATCCCCCCTTCATCATCACCCTGTCATCATCCCCCCTTCATCATCACCGCCTGTCATCATCCCCCCTTCATCATCACCGCCTGTCATCATCCCCCCTTCATCATCACCCTGTCATCATCCCCCCTTCATCATCACCGCCTGTCATCATCCCCCCTTCATCATCACCGCCTGTCATCATTCAAACTTCATCATCACCGCCTGTCATCATCCCCCCTTCATCATCACCGCCTGTCATCATTCAAACTTCATCATCACCGCCTGTCATCATTCCCCCTTCATCATCACCGCCTGTCATCATCCCCTCCTTCATCATCACCGCCTGTCATCACCCCCCCTTCATCATCCCCGCCTGTCATCATCCCCTCCTTCATCATCACCGCCTGTCATCACCCCCCCTTCATCATCCCCTTGTCATCATCCCACACCCCCCCCTTCATCATCCCCTTGTCATCATCCCCTTGTCATCATCCCCACCCCCTTCATCATCCCCTTGTCATCATCCCCTTGTCATCAGCCCCCCCCCCACCTTCACCATCACCGCTTGTCAAAGTCTGATACAGTGGTCTTCTGCGGACCTCCAGAGGTTTCAAAACAACAACTCCCAGCAAGCCCGGGCAGTCATCGGCTGTCCGGGCTTGCTGGGAGTTGTAGTTTTGAAACCTCTGGAGGTCCGCAGGTTGAAGACCACTGCGGCCTTCAATATCATCTAGCCCCCCCTCTCACCCCCTTTAGTTCTGTACTCCGGGCTGCCATCTTCACCGGGGGGGCCTCTTTTCCGCGCTTCGGGCCCGAAATAGAGGCGTTGCCTTGATGACGACGCAGACGGACGTTGGTAATGAACGTCCCCCTGCATTGTCGTCAAGGCAATGTGACTATTCCGGGCCCGAAGCGCGGAGAAGAGGCCCCCCCCCCGGTGAAGATGGCAGCTCGGAACCACTATCCCACCGGACGACCTCCCACCGGACAGTCCTGCAGCACCGGACCAGCGGAGCACCGTCCCGCCGAGCGGAGGTGAGTACAGAACTAAAGGGGGTGAGAGGGGGGCTGGATGATGTCGAAGGCCGCAGTGGTCTTCAACCTGCGGACCTCCAGAGGTTTCAAAACTACAACTCCCATCAAGCCTGGACAGCCGATGGCTGCCCGGGCTTGCTGGGAGTTGTAGTTTTGAAACATCTGGAGGTCCGCAGGTTGAAGACCACTGAGGGCGGAGAGGTCACTCGAGTATAAGCCGAGGGGGGTGTTTTCAGCACGAAAAATCGTGCTGAAAAACTCGGCTTATACTCGAGTATATACGGTATGTATGTTTTTTTTTTTACCCTTTTTACCACTTTTTTTTTTACCCTAAATGTACTAATTCATTTTTTTTCTTCTCATTTCAGATCCGTGTATCTTGTGGATTACTTTAGATTCAGGGGAGTGCAGTGATTAGCATTTTTTTGGTTTAATGTTAATAAAATGGTGAATGAGGACTTTTGGGGGAGTGTTTTTTTGGAATACATTTTTTTTTAAATGTGTTGTTTTTTTTAATTTACTTGGCAGGCTTAGTAGTGGAAGCAGTATTATAGACAGAGTCCATTATTAAGCTGAGGCTTAGCATTAGCCCCCAAAACAGCTAGCGCTAACCCCCAATTATTTCCCCGTTACCCACCACCACAGGGGTGCTGGGAGGAGCCGGTACCACCAGGCCCAGAGGCTCAAATATGGCGCTCCTGGGCCTAGGCGGTAACAGGCTGGTGTTATTTAGGCTTGGGAGGGCCAGTAACAATGGTCCTTGCCCACCCTGGTAACATCAGGCTGTTGCTGCTTGGTTGGTATTTGGATAAAAATAGGGGGAACCTTATCTTTGTTTTGCATGAATAATTATAAAAAAAATAAAATAAACGCATAGGGTTCCCCCTATTTTTATTTTCAGCCAAATACCAACCAAGCAGCAACAGCCTGATGTTACCAGGGTGGGCGAGGACCATTGTTACTGGCCCTCCCCAGCCTAATTAATGCCAGCCTGTTACCGCCTAGGCCCAGGAGCGCCATATTTGATGCTCCGGGCCTATTGGTACCGGCTCTTCCCGGCACCCCTGTGGTGGTGGGTACCGGGGTAATAATTGAAGGTTACGCTAGCTGTGTTGGGGGCTAACACTAAGCATAGGCTTAGTAATGGATTCCGTCTATTAGACTAAGCCTTTCAAGTAATTAAAAAAAAAAAAACACAACACGTTTCAAAAAATTTTATTCCAAAAAACACTCTCATTAACATTAAACAGGTTTAAAAAAGACGCTGGTCATTGAAGCAGTCCACCAAATCCGAAATAGTCCACAGGATACATGGATCTGAAATGAGGAGAAAAAAAGAAAAATAGGTTAATACATTTATTGTCACCCGTCCGCGCCTGACTACAACTCCCAGCATGCCCTTACAGTAAGAGCATGCTGGGAGTTGTAGGGGGGGGTGACAATCTCCCGCACCACATGACTACAACTCACAGCATGCCCTTACAGTAAGGATATGCTGGGAGTTGTAGTCATGTGGTGCGGGAGATTGTTACCCCCGCCCCCCCCCCCACACACACACACACTACAACTCCCAGCATATCGTTATTGTAAGGACATGCTGGGAGTTGTATTTGTGCGGCAGAGGGCAGATGACAGGCTTGTCACCCGCCCCCCTACAACTCCCAGCATGCCCTTACAGTAAGGATATGCTGGGAGTTGTAGTGTGTGTGTGGGGGGGGGGCAGGGGTAACCATCTCCCGCACCACATGACTACAACTCCCAGCATATCCTTACTGTAAGGGCATGCTGGGAGTTGTAGGGGGGCAGGTGAAAAGCCTGTCACCTGCCACACAACTACAACTCCCAGCATGTCCTTACAGTAAGGGCATGCTGGGAGTTGTAGTCATGTGGTGTGGGAGATTGTCATCCCCCCCCCTACAACTCCCAGCATGCTCTTACTGTAAGGGCATGCTGGGAGTTGTAGTTGTGCGGCAGGGGGGCAGGTGACAAGCTTGTCACCCCCCCCCCCCCCAACTCTCCCAGCATGCCCTTCCTGTAAGGACATGCTGGGAGTTGTAGTCGTGCCAGCCAGGGAAGAGGGTGGTAATGAGCTCCGCTCCTTGGCTGCAGTGATCAGAGAATCACTGTAATTTCATATTTCCTGCCGGGTGACGTGACACGGGACTCAGCGGGAAATTTGAAATTACAGCAAACTCTGCGGCGCTGTAGTAAGGAGCCCGGGCTGACATAACACTGCAGCCGCCCGGGACTCCCTCAGCCAGGCAGGGAGATGTGCAGAAGCCGTCCCTGCCATCTCTCGGTGTGTACCGCAGTGCTGAGGGATGACAGGGACGGCACCTACACATCTCCCTGACGGCTGTGGGAGTCCCGTGGGGGGCAGCTGAGTTATGTCAGCCCGGGCTCCTTACCAGGCGCTGCGGAAATAAAAGTTGACGGAGCCCGGGCGGCTGAAGTGAGGTTAGCCCGGGCACCTTACCACGGTGCCGCAGGATATTTGAGGAGCCCGGGAGGGTGCAGACTGATGCCAGCCCGTCTCCTTTTAACATCTAGCGGAACCGCGCAGCTTTTAGTCCCTAATGTAATATCAAATTTCCCGTGATTGGCTGCTCGGTCCTGGCCAATTACGGGACCCAGCGGGAAATATGAAATTACATTAAGGGAAATAGAAACTCCACTGCGCCGAGGTTTGTTAAAAGGAGCCCAGGCTGGAATCAGTCTTCAGCCGCCCGGGTTCCTCCGATTCTATCCCCGCTACCCTAATACAATGATGGGGATGGGGACACTGCTTTATATAACCCCCACCCCCCTTGTCTTCCACCCGCCCGCGCCGCACATTGTCCGCCCGCTACAATACTACAACTCCCAGCATGCCCTCACTGTATGGACATGCTGGGAGTTGTAGTCTTGCAACAGGTAGCAGACAGATGGGAGATGTGCAGCGCAGGCGGGTGGGAAACAAGGGGGGGTGTCCTTATGTTAGGGTAGCGGGGTTAGAATCAGACAGAGCTGGGCGGCTGCAGAGTGATGCCAGCCCGGGCTCCTTTGTACAGTTGCAATATATTTCCCGCTGGAGCTGTGATCACGGCTGCCAGCGGGAAATATAAAATTTGCTCTCAAAAGCCGTTTTGTGTGCCAGCTCCGAGCTGGCTTACATTTACGCAGTTTTTGAGGGCTTGCGACTTTTTATGCGACTTTCGCACTTGATAATTCCCTGACCACTGCAAAGTAAAAAATAAAATTTACTTTCGTACACTCTTTTGTAGCTTTTTGCTTACAGCCAAAAGTCGCACAAAAAATTGCTTAAGTGCTAATGCGACCTTTTGTGCGACTTTTGTAAGCAAAAAAAGAGCTCTAAATCCCTTGATAAATGTCCCCCATTGTATTTGTGAATCAATATATAATTTGGAATGTCCATTTTTCTTACAGGCAGAAAAATGCTAAATTTTCAAAATTTTGGGATTTTTGACCAAAAAAAGATGCAAGTAACGACAAAAATTACCACTATGTTAAAGTAGAATATGTCACGAAAAAACAATCTCAGAATCAGAATGAAAAGTAAAATCATTCCAGAGTTATTCATATATAAAGTGACAGTGGTCAGATTTGCAAAAAAGGGCCGTGTTGTTAAGGTGAAAATGAGCTGAATCCTTAAGGGGTTAAAAATCTAAATATAGCTATTAACTGTTACAGTTTAATAAAGGGAATAAGTGCCTCCTCCAATAAAAAATGAATTCCCCCTCTTTTCCCATTTTATAAAAAAATTTTTTTTTTTTAAATAAAATAAATCAACATATTTGGTAGAATAGTCTGAATGACTAAAATATAACGTTAATGACTCCATACGGTGAACGACATAAAACATAAAAATAACAAAGTCCAATGCTGAATTGTGATCACATCCCGGAAAAAAAAAAAAAGGAATAAAAAGTCATCAAAAATCACATATACACAAATGTGGTACTGATGAAAACAACAAATCACAGATTAAGTGCCCATACAAGCATAACCATATGAATAAAACATGTCCAGGGGTTAACCCCTTGGGTACGGAGGGTTTTCCCGTTCTTGCACTTTCGTTTTTTCCTCTATATGATGGCTCCATATGATTTACTCCTCTAGCCGCAAATCACATTCTAACATACCTGGCCCCGAATACAGAAGTGACGAGCGGTACTTAGTCCCGCCCCCTATGGGCGTCAGAGAGAGGCGGGGACGGATGACGTCACGCTGGGGTGCCAGGATATGACGCCAGACGCCAAGGATCGCGGCAAGGCAGCGCATAGAAGCCGGTCGGACTTTTACTGGCTCCCCGCCATTGCGGGTTTGCGCACCTTCCGGGATCCTGTAATTGGCGGTTACATCAGCGGACTGTGAGTAACGAGTGGCGGCGATACCGCTATTTTTTTGCAGGTGCCGCGCAGCAACTCCTTACAGGGATATTTGTTGTATTCTTTCTTTAGGTACTGGGAGACGGACCACGGACTGTGAGTGAGAGCCCTATACATGAAAGGATATTATATTGTACCTGATCATATGGTCTGACTGGCTTTATGTATCTTCTTTATAGGTTATCTCCTTTGGATCCGCTGTAATTACACCCGCATAGTGGCACCTAGTATCGGGGTGCCACATGCAGATCAATTACACCAGCATAGTGGCACTTAGTACAGGGGTGCTACATGCATTTATCTATGTTTATATATTGAGTGACGCCATTGTTATCTCCTTATCTCACACATTTTCCACATTGTTGAGACTTTCTATATATATGAAGTTCTCCTGATGACGCTCTAGACTAGGGCAGAAACGCGTAGAGAACGATATATATCTGAGAACGGTATATATTCATATAAATCCACCGGATTGGTGGCGCTCTGAATACTGGTAAATCCACCATACGGGTGGTAACCTAGAGTGGATCCTGTGTATCAGTTTTTAAGATGGTATTGGTCCACAATAACTTCAGTGGTGTATTTTAAAATTATTATATTAAAAGTTATATTTTAGTAGCACTCCCCTCACACTTTTTTCTAAAAAAGTTTTTTTTTTTGCATTTCTGATGCTGGGAGATGATATGACCCCTTGTAGGTCAGCTAAATCATTCTACATACAAAATTTTTGGAATCTGTTTATGTGATGGCTAGTTTGGTCACTGGATCACCAAATTTGGCAGATTGGCTCACGGAAGCAAAAGAAGTGTTTTCGGAGCGAATGTACTCACAGCCTAAATACACACCCTCTCTGAAAGTAGCCCTTAGGGACCTTGTCTCTTGTTATAAAGATTATGCAGTTTCATTCTGGGAAATCCAAACATTTGAAAACTACTTAAGACATAACATAGTTCCCCGAGGTCTGAGAATTCCGGTGTTACCGGCACCCAGACTTAGAACAACAACAGTATTAAAAAAGTGGGAAACTGAAGCTACAGCCACCTCGCTGAAATTCATTCAAATATTGTTGGAGGAAGAAGAAACTAGACTAACGGTAGCAGAAGCTAAATTGAATGAGCAACGAGATACTGTATTAAGATTTAAGGACGACCCAGAATTTTATAACAAAGAAACACATACCAAAAATATATTGGAACGTTTTCAGTATCAATTAAAAGAAAGGAAACACTTACAATTCATCAGGGACTTACAGGAATTCAGAGATAATAGAGCTTACACCGTATTGTCCAGAGTACCCACACCTCGGGAGACTGAGACTGAGATTTCCTCCTCGGATACCGAGCCTGGTGAAGGAGACAGAGCTCCAGCACGCGGTAAACGAGGAGGAGCACCCTACCGCGCGCGAGGTACGCGGGGTAACTCCCGTGGACGTGGGAACTATAAAAAGAAATCTAACCACAATCAGGAATGGTCGGATACGGGCTCTTTGCCTTCATCCTCTGCTGGGCATTTTTTAGGGGGGGAATACAAGGACCAGAGTCGAGATCCTTACCCCACCCGAACCAGAGAACCCAGAGTCTAAATACAGGAGTTGATAGATCCTCATTACAAGTGGTGAATCTATCCAAACAACAACTATCCCAGGAACAAATCGGGGTCCTTGCACAGGGTCTCTCATTTGTACCCACGGTCACATTTGACCAATTCAATTTGATTAAGGACCTCCATCTGTTTGGGCGTAGACTAAAATGGCAAAAATTCTTTAAAACACGAGACAGAAAGGAATGTTTGGAGTTAGGTATCGGTATAAATGATCTACCAGCCACAAGAGATCTAGCATCATTATTAGATGACAACCATAGATCAAGAGGTGAAGGACCATTTACTACCTGTAAGTTAAAAAGTAAAGTATTCCCTCCTACAGGCGAAACATCCTGTATAGATGTGTTTCTGGATTTGGTGATCAGAGATATAGAGGACCTGAATCTTCCCTCCATACCTCAGGATCGGACCAACTTCTCATATCAAGAGAAGTTGGCTATCAAACAACTACAGAAGAATGATAAATTGGTCATCAAAGCCGCAGATAAGGGGGGTAACATTATAGTCATGGATCGTACACAATACATAGATATGTGCAATAGACTATTAAAAGATAGCCTTACTTATGAAACATTATCGGGAGACCCTACTTCCAAATATAAAAAAGAACTTACTAAAATACTATCTATAGCTAAGGAACGAAAACTCATCAGTGACTCGGAATTTCAATTTTTGCTGCCCAAATCCGTTACTGTCCCCACCTTCTATGCCCTCCCAAAGGTCCACAAAGGGACTAACCCTCTAAAAGGGAGACCCATAGTGGCGGGCATAGGAGGTCTGGGACAGAATCTCGGGATATATATTGATCAAATTTTTAGAGAATTCGTATTAGCCCTCCCTTCATACACGAGAGACACGATGGATCTCCTTAATAAAATGGAAGGAATAGAGGTGGAACAGGATGTGTTGCTGGCTAGCATTGACGTGGAGTCGTTATATTCATCTATCCCGCATGATATTGGACTAGCAGCAGTCTCGCATTACTTATCCCAACGGGGCATACAGATGAGATTACACAATGAATTTGTCCTGGAAATATTGAGGTTCACACTCACACATAATTATTTTCTCTTCGACAGGACTTACTTCCACCAGCTCAGAGGGACCGCAATGGGGAGCCCTAGTGCCCCCAGTTATGCTAATCTCACTCTGGGCTGGTGGGAGGCCACCCAAGTCTTTGTCGAAGAAAGGGAATATTTTAGTGAACGTGCCCTAGTTTGGGCGCGTTTTATAGATGATATTTTTATATTGTGGCAGGGCAGCACTGATGAGTTTAAAGAATTCCTGAGATTACTGAACCATAATAGTCTAGGACTTGCATTTACATATGAATACCATGACTCACATATCCCATTCTTGGACATCTCAATCCAAAAAACTCCTAAGGGTAAACTGCGGACCACCATACATAGAAAAGTGACGTCCACGAACAGCCTCCTGAGGTGGGAAAGCTGCCACCCGGGACCCCTCAAAAGGGGTATCCCGAGGGGGCAGTACCTCCGCCTCAGGAGGAACTGTTCTGACAAACAGGATTTCCTGAGGGAAGCAATGGATCTCAGACAGAGATTCAGAAATAGAGGGTATCCGGACTACATCTTAAGATCAGCTTATCAAAATGCCCTTAAAACTCCCAGGGAAAACCTGTTGACCCCCAAACAGACAGACCAGATGATACAGCCTACACGTGTGATTGCCACCTTTGATCATGCTTCTCCAATGATACGAGGAATACTTGAGAAACATTGGAGGATTCTACGGATGGATCCTGATCTGAGGGACACAGTATCGGACAAACCCCAGATCACATATCGGAGAGGTAGGAATAAAGGGGATTTAGTAACACATAGCCATCTCCCCCCTATACCATCTAAAGGGAGCACTTGGCTTAATAAAACACCTATAATTGGTAACTTTCCCTGTGGACATTGTAAGGCGTGCCCTAACATGATAAAAACTAAAGAAATTCTCTATGAGAGGACAGGTAAAATACATACCATTCGTAGCTTCATTAACTGTAGCACTTGTGGTATAATTTACTTGGCAATTTGTCCATGCCATAAAAGATACATAGGGAAAACATTCCGACCTTTTAAGAAAAGAGTGTTAGAACATCTGGGAGATGTCAGAAACAATAGAGATACCTCCCTGGCTCGCCATATGAATTCCGTACATAGTGGCTGCTATGATCATCTTATGTTCATTGGATTAGAACAAATTCATCCATCTCCAAGAGGGGGTGATTTTGATAAACTTTTACTCCAGAAGGAGTGCAGACTTATATACGAAATGGGTACGATGGAACCTATAGGTCTCAATGACCAATTAAGTTTTGCTCCCTTTTTATAGGTCAGGCCATGTGGGGATGATACTGGTTATGGTGACCAGTAGGCAGTAAGTGGAGATCTTAGTAGATCTATCAGCTAGTGTCACCAAACTAGTAAGGGAGTGACAGGACAAGTAGGAGGTACGAGAGCAGGGTCCGCCCTTATTACGGCGATAACACTGCCTAGGGATCAGGGCATCAGTTAGCATAGGGTAAGATCAGGTTCCCTAGGCCCAGTTTTAATGCCACTCCATTATTCCCTGATAGCCTCCCCAACTGTATCATCCCCACTTTGTCAGGTCAATACCTAACTGTATCTTCCCCCCTTTATAATACAATTTTCTAAATTTATCTATTATTGCTTAGTTGGCTAGGAACACAATTCTTTCTCAGTTGGCTAATTGTATACTCTGGTCTGTTTTGGAGGTTCACAGATATCCACTTAAGAATAGGGGCATTCCCTGGGAATTTTAGTGAACTGAAACAGGGGCCTCACAACCCCTTGCCTTTTTGTTCAAAGAGAGGGGGGTTTGGAGATGAGCCATTCTTTAGGGAATCCCTTTGAGAATATTACATCAGTGGATTTGTCCGGGTTGTTTTCAAAGATTGAGGGACCCAGTGCCTGTATTATTAAATTAGGCACCTTAGCGTCCCGGTCCTCTCCACTGATGTTTATTTATTTATTAACCTAAATATAATATCTACCCCTCAAAGATGTATTCCGTATGGCTCCAACATTAAACCCCACCTCTCCACCATATAGGGCCACTTAGAGGTGCTTAGTAGCAATGAATTTATATATATTTGGGTAGCATCTCCTAATAAGCTCCAATTTTAGGCTGTCCAGTATTCTAGCATGTGATCATAATTGGTGCCGGTCACTGAGGAGTTAATGTATTTACTCCTCTAGCCGCAAATCACATTCTAACATACCTGGCCCCGAATACAGAAGTGACGAGCGGTACTTAGTCCCGCCCCCTATGGGCGTCAGAGAGAGGCGGGGACGGATGACGTCACGCTGGGGTGCCAGGATATGACGCCAGACGCCAAGGATCGCGGCATGGCAGCGCATAGAAGCCGGTCGGACTTTTACTGGCTCCCCGCCATTGCGGGTTTGCGCACCTTCCGGGATCCTGTAATTGGCGGTTACATCAGCGGACTGTGAGTAACGAGTGGCGGCGATACCGCTATTTTTTTGCAGGTGCCGCGCAGCAACTCCTTACAGGGATATTTGTTGTATTCTTTCTTTAGGTACTGGGAGACGGACCACGGACTGTGAGTGAGAGCCCTATACATGAAAGGATATTATATTGTACCTGATCATATGGTCTGACTGGCTTTATGTATCTTCTTTATAGGTTATCTCCTTTGGATCCGCTGTAATTACACCCGCATAGTGGCACCTAGTATCGGGGTGCCACATGCAGATCAATTACACCAGCATAGTGGCACTTATTACAGGGGTGCTACATGCATTTATCTATGTTTATATATTGAGTGACGCCATTGTTATCTCCTTATCTCAAACATTTTCCACATTGTTGAGACTTTCTATATATATGAAGTTCTCCTGATGACGCTCTAGACTAGGGCAGAAACGCGTAGAGAACGATATATATCTGAGAACGGTATATATTCATATAAATCCACCGGATTGGTGGCGCTCTGAATACTGGTAAATCCACCATACGGGTGGTAACCTAGAGTGGATCCTGTGTATCAGTTTTTAAGATGGTATTGGTTCACAATCACTTCAGTGGTGTATTTTAAAATTATTATATTAAAAGTTATATTTTAGTAGCACTCCCCTCACACTTTTTTCTAAAAAACGTTTTTTTTTTCCATATGATGGCTTATTTTTTGCACGTATACCATTGACTGTGCGGTTTAATTAACTATATATTTTTATAATTCCGACATTTCTGTATGCGGCGATACCATATATGTTTATTTACACAGTTTTTGGATTTTTTTTTTACGGGAAAAGGGGGGTGATTCAAGCTTTTTTCACTTTTTTTTTCCAATGTTATAGCTCCCATAGGGACCTATAACACTGCACACACTGATCTTTTACATTGATCAATGGTTTCTCATAGGAAACCATTGATCAATGATTCTGCCGCTTGACTGCTCATACCTGGATCTCAGGCACTGAGCAGTCATTTGGCGTTCGGACAGTGATCAAGTTGAACGCTGCATCTAAAGGGTTAATAGCGCGCGAAACCACGATCAGTGCTGCTCGCTATTAGCCTCGGCTCCCGGCTGTTGTTAGGGGCCTGGCCCGACCCGCTATGATGCTGTGCCACGGCGTGGCCCCGCATTATAGAAAGGTGGTGGGCGGAGGGCGTATAGGTATGCCCTCCGTCCCCAACAGGTTAAAGGAGATCTTTAGTGCTTATAACTTATACCCCAACCTAAGGATAGGGGATGAGTTATAGATCGCGGGGGGGTCCGAGCACTGGGGTCCCCCGCGATCTCCTGTATGGGGCCGTGGCAATGAACAGGAAAGGGGGCATTCTGTTCCCGCATGACGCGGCAGCCGGCACGCCCTTCCATGACTTCCATAGAAATACATGGAGGGGCGTGCCCGCTGCCGCGTCAAGCGGGAACGGAATGCCCCCTTTCCTGTACATAACTGTGGCCCCGTACAGAAGATGGCGGGGGGCCCGATCGCTCGGACCCCCCCCGTGATCTATAACTTATACCCTATCCTTAGGATGGGGGATAAGTTATAAGCACTACAGATCTTCTTTAAATGTGAGTGCAGGTGCAGTGACCATGCCGGCGTATAAGATGACTTGGCGTATAAGACGACCCCCAACTTTGCCGTGCTGGGAGTTGTAGTTTCACAACAGCTGGAGGCACCCTGGTTTTTAGTATACAGTATTAGTTTTTACTTGCTCTGGCCGGCCCCCGCCTGCAGCTACACACAGGAGCCGGCCCGGGCAGATAATCAGAAGTTTTCCTATCCCGGACCTCAATACACGGCGTATAAGACGACCCCCGGCTTTTCAGAAGAAAATTTGGGGTTGAAAAGTCGTCTTATACGCCGGGATATACGGTATTTATATATTTTTAACCCCTTCAGGACAGTTTTTTTCATTTTTGCACTTAGTTTTTTCCTCCTCACCTTCTTAAAATCATAACCCTTTCAATTTTCTACATACACAGTCCTATAAGGGCTGTTTTTTTGTGCCAACTATTGTACTTTGTAATGACAACAATAATTTCACCACAAAATCTACGGCAAAACTAGGGAAAAAAAAAAAACTCCATTCTGATTTTTTTTTTTAGGGGGTTCAGATTCTACACAGTGCACTTTTCGGTAAAAATTACACCTTATATTTATTCTGTAGATCCATACGATTAAATTGATACACAGCTTATTAAGGTTTGATTTTGTTTTACTTCTGTTAAAAAAAAATTATTACTTTTACACCAAAATTAGTACGTTTAAAATTGTCCTCTTCTGACCTCTATAACTTTTTTTTAATTTTTCCGTATACAGCAAACAATTAGCCCTCATACAGTTTAAAACATACTTATATTGTTCAAAAAGTTAGATATTTTTTTGAAGCAGTACAAAAAGAGTAAAGCGTTTACCCAAGCATTGACCCGCAGTATAAAAAGAACATGTCAGTGAATAAAAACGAAAACCCTCAAAAGTTGCCAAATTGTGGTTTTCTTTTCAATTTCCAGCCGTAAATAATATATATATATTTTTTTATAGTACCGTACATTTTATGTTACCGTACATTACAAAGTACAGTTGGTCGCAAAATAAACAACAACTCATATTGGTCTTTGGGTGGAAAATTAAAATATTTATGGCTCTTAGAAGGGGAGGAGGAAAAAATGAAAATGTAAAAATGAAAATTTCCTTTGTCCTCAAGACCAAAATGGGCTGTGACCCTGAAGGGGTTAAAACTGTAATCGTCAAATCCTTTGTAAACCCCCAGTATAACTGTACATAGTGTAAGTAAAGTACAGTACAGCCATTACAATGGATACACATACACGTGATGTCATCTGCTGTGACATCACACATCAAAGAGACTTTCTCCAGGGTAGAATCCAATCCCTAACACTTATTTCCTCGGTTCGGCGGGTGAACACGTTCTCCTACTAGACCTGCGCTTATTTTGCAAATTGAAGAGAATTTTGTCTATTTAGGCAAAAGGATCCTGTAAGGACGGTGACCATGAAGCTAAGAGGTAGGAATAATGAAAACTTCCAAAATTTCAGTTTATAAATGGATTTAACATGAATGTATTAGTGTAAAGTTAATATAGTAGAGTGCAGTAAAGTTACTGATGTTCTCTTGTACAGTCTATCCTGGGTGGCTTTAAAGGGGGGCTTCCCCAGCGTTCGGCACTTTTTGTTCCAAACGCTTGGAGCGGGCGGCGGGGGTTGTGACATTAGGGCCACACCCCCTCAATGTAAGTCTATGGGTAGGTTGTGGTGTGACCTCACGAGGGGCGTGGCCATGAAGTTGCGACCCTGTCGAATGCTGAATGAACGCTGGGTGCTGCACAGAGATCGCTGAGGTACCAGCTGCGGGACCCCTGCAATCAGACATCTTATCCCCTATCCTTTGGGTAGGGGATAAGATGTCTAGAGGCAGAGTACTCCTTTAAGTCTCTTACAGCAATTGAGCAAATGTTTATTCCTGTGAGATAAATGATTTCAGTTTGTGAATCAATGCTTTAAGTATTTTGCCTTCTAAAAGAAAACATGGGAAGCTACTCTGATATTAGTGAAATAATATAATAATAGTAGTAATATAATTATAATAACAATGTTTTAGTCACACATAAGTTTAAAAAAAGCTTCATACAGTGACAATACAGTGATCCATGACATCTAATCTTCTAGCATATAGCCTATAAAATATTTATAGTTTGCTGTATAAATTACAGTTTTAACAAAAAAAGTATATATATATATATATATATATATGTATATATATATACACACATATATATATATATATATATATATACATATATATGAACATATGTATTTACATATATATATATACATAAATAAATGAATGAATATAGGTCTAATATATTGTATCCTGTCGCTATTTTGCAGATATCCCAGTTCTCTCGGTGCCTGTCGTGTGTCTCATACATTACGTGACGAGTTTCCTTTGGCGGTATACTAACCTATATCATTATAAGGTCACTCCACCATATTATGAGATCCATAAAATACCTGGGAAGAAGATTAAGCACCGTGGTCAGCGAGCAGATGTGGCTATTGACATGGCTTTAGGTGACAATTCAGACCCACATGAATCCAGGCACAGCGATCATGTGACAGTCACCATGGCGGATAACCAGATGGATTTACCAACAACCTCTGAAGATGCCTCGGAGCCCAAAGTGTCTTGGCTGCAGCGGACTTGGCAATATGCTAAAAGCAAACTGAAGTGGTCCAATTATGTATCCAATGTGTGGGTTGGAGCATGGGCCATGGCCAACCGCACACTAACCGGCATGATGACCACATTCAAGATGCCATTTTACTTCCTACATACAAAGCTAAGAAGTATTACAGCAAAGGCCATTGACGATCAATGTGAACCAGTTTAACAAGATGCTGATTGGGTCACACAAGGTCTGCATATGGTTGGGGGTGGGGGTGGGGAGGAGCCCGAAATGCAGCCACCTCCACGTGGTGGGCTCTGGGTCACTTGATACATTAACAAGTGAGCGAGGAGCTGCATAATTCAAGGCACATTTCCCATATTGGACATACAGCTTGTAATAGAGACAGAAGATATTGTCCACATGGAAACAAATTTTGCACATAAGTGGGAAAACAAGCCCCCCTATTGGATGATTAAGGAATCAGAGATCTGTAGAAGGGGAGAGGTGGATTCCCAGGAATGGAGGATGACAATATAACTTTAGCATAATATCTCTGGATAAGTGGATATGGTAGAAACAGTATCATTATTTTTATTACTATTATTATTATTAACCCCTTAACTCCTTAAGGACCCAGGGCGTATGGATACACCCTGGTTTTTTTTATCGTTAAGTATCCAGAGCGTATACATACGCCCGTGGGAATTCAGGTCCCCGCCGCGCACCGGTTGGGGACTGGACTGGGATGCCTCCTGAAATCATTCAGCAGGCATCCCGTGCAACATGTCGCCAATTCCGGGTCATATGGGTCTATGGTGACCCGGAATATAAGGGGGATATCGGTTGTCCGAGACATCCACGATCCCCCTGAAGGGATAGGAGTGAGGTGGCATGGGTGCCACCCCTCCTATCCCTACTATTGGTCATCAAGAAGCGACGACCAATAGCAAATTGGGGGCGGGGGGGTTAACTTTCGGTTTCCCTGTTCTGCCCACCCACAGTAGGCAGGGCAGAATGGGGAAACTGACAGGGACCGCCGCCGAAGTTTAATTACTCATGGGCGGCGGTAGAAGGCGGTGATCGATGGGGGTGATCGGCGGCAGAAGAGGAGAACGACGATGCGGCTCCTTGGATCCTACGGAAGCTGGTGAGTTGCCTGGCAACATCTGGAGGTCTACAGTCTGAGACCACTATACAGTGGTCTCTAAACTGGAGCCCTCCAGAAGTTGCAAAACTACAACTCCTAGCATGCCTACACAGCAGTTTGCTGTCTGGGCATGCTGGGATATGTAGTTTTGCAACATCTGGAGGGCCACAGTTTGGAGATCACTGTACAGCGATCTCTTAAACTGTGACCCTCCAGCTGTTGCAAAACTACAAATGCCAGCATGCCCAAACAGCAAACAGCTGTCTCGGCAAGCTGGGAGTTGTAGTTGCGTACCTCCAGCTGTTGCATAACTACGTCTCCCAGCATGCCCTTCGGCGATCAGTACATGCTGGGAATTGTAGTCTTGCAAAAGCTGGAGGCACACTGTTTGGAAAGTACTGAGTCAGGTCACAGAACCTAACTGAAGGTTTTCCAACCAGTGTGACTCCAGCTATTGCTAAAGTACATCTACCAGCATGCATGGTCTGTCAGTGCATGCTGGGAGTTGTAGTTTTGAAACAGCTGGAGGTTTAACTCCCCATGTGAATGTACAGGGTACATTCACATGGGCGAGTTTACAGTGAGTTTTCTGCTTCAAGTTTGAGCTGCGGCAAATTTTTCGCCACAGCCCAAACTCCTAGTGGGCAACTCAACGTAAACCTCCGCCAGTGCGAATGTACCCTAAAAACACTACACTACATAATAAAGGGTAAAACACTACATATACACCCCCTTACACTGTCTCCCCCCCCCCAATAAAAATGAGAAACGTATCGTATGGCCGTGTTTCCAAAACAGATCCTCCAGCTGCTGCAAAACAACAACTCCCAGCATTTCCGGACAGCCGCTCACTGTCCAGGCATGCTGGGAGTTTAGCAACAGCTGGAGGCACCCTGTTTGGAATCACTGGCGTAGAATACCACTATGTCCACTCCTATGCAATCCCTAATGTAGTCCTCAAATGCGCAAGGCGCTGTCTCATTTCGGGGCCCAGTCGTATTTCAAGGAAACAGTTTAGGGCCACATAAGGGGTATTTCCGTACTCTGGAGAAATTGCACTACAAATTTTGGGGGGCTTTTTCTCCTTTTACCCCTTATGAACAGGAAAAGTTGGGGGTTACACCAGCCTGTTAATGTAAAAAAATAAAAATGTTTACACTAACATGCTGTTTACACTAACATGCTGGCGTTGCCCCCTACTTTTTATTTTCACAAGCAGGTAAAGGAAAAAAAGACCCCCAAAATTTGTAATGCAATTTCTCCTGAGCATGGAAATACCCCATATGTGGACGTAAAATTCTCTGCGGACGCACAGCAGGGCTCAGGAGTGAGAGCGCACTATGTACATTTGAGGTCTAATTTGGTGATTTGCACAGGGGTGGCTGATTTTACAGCGGCTCATTTTGGAAACTACACCCCTCACGGAACGTAACAAGGGGTACAGTGAGCCTTAATACCCCACAGGTGTTTGAAAATTTTTCATTAAATTTGGATGGGAAAATGAGAAAAAAAAAACTAAACATAATATGCTGGTGTTAACCTAAATTTTTCATTTTCACAAGGGAAAATATGAAAAAGCCCCCCAAAATTTGTAACCCCATTTCTTCTGAGTAAGAACATACCCCATATGTGGATGTAAAGTGCTCTGCGGGTGAACTACAATGCTCAGAAGAGAAGGAGCACCATTGGGCTTTTGAAGATAAATTTTGTCCGGAATTGAAGGCCACGTGTGTTTACAAAGCCCCCATAGAGCCAGAACAATGGACCCCTCCCACATGTGACCCCATTTTGGAAACTACACCCCTCAAGTAATGTAATAAGGGGTACAGTGAGCATTTACGCCCCACAGGTGTCTGACAGATTTTTGGAACAGTGGTCCTTGAAAATGAAAAATGTAATTTTTCATTTGCACAGCTTACAGTTCCAAAGATCTGTCAAACGCCAGTGGGGTGTAAATACTGGTTCTTCAATTTTCTCCTTAAACTTACTGCTATTCCTGTTAAACACCTAAAGGGTTAACAAACATTCTGAATATAATGTGCAGTTTTTATAATGGGGTAATTTATGGGGTATTTCTAATATGAAGACACCTCAAATCCACTTCAAATCTGAACTGGTCCCTGAAAAATTCAGATTTTGAAAATTTTGAGAAAAATTTGAAAATTGCTGCTGAACTTTGAAGCCCACTGATGTCTTCCAAAAGTTAAAAAAAAACATGTCAACTTTATGATGCAAACATGAAGAGATTGTATATGTGAATCAACATATAATTTATTTGGTATGTCTATTTTCCTCACAAGCAGAGAGCTTCAAGGTTAAAAAAAAAGCAAAATTTTAAAATTTTTGAATTTTTTACCAAGAAATGATGCAAGTATTGACGAAAACTTACCACTATGATAAAGTAGAATATGTCACGAAAAAACTATCTCGGAATCAACTTCATAAGTAAAAGCATCCCAGAGTTAGTAATGCTTAAAGTGACAGTGGTCAGATGTGCAAAAAATGCTCTGGTCCTTAAGGCCAAAATGACCTCGATCCTTAAGGGGTTAAAGCAGAAAAGTTTTCCCTTATGTAAATAGCTGAAGTTCTTTATCTACCCTTTATTACCAGTAGCATTGCTAGAGAGTGACAGGGGGGGGGGGGTACCGCATCTGGTGACACCCTAACTAGCCTGCCTGGCACTAAATAGCTGCACTCCAACTATCCCGCAAAAACCCATCCACCGTCCTCAGAAATAAAAAAAGTATTAAAAACATACTATGCCGCACCATGAATATCCGTACTCTGGGGGCTTTTTTGCTCAATTTTGAGCCCACATTTTGTGACGTTGTCAGACCAGAGAAGTAGATTGTCCATATTACCGATCAGTATTAATTGATCGTCCTAATCAGCGAGTACTTGCCGCGTTAGATGAGCCGGCTCGTCCTGAAGCTAAACTGTCACAGCATGTAAACATGGAAACATGCTGTGACATTGAAGTGACTTCAGCTTTCATAGACAGCTGATCATCACAGACATCGTCCGCGGGTCTCCCCATGGCTGGCCTGGCCCCCTGATTGTTGTGATTGGTCAATCAATCCAGATTGACCAATCACAGCAGAGGCAGTTGAAAAAAACTGCCTTTCACAGCTCCGATCTCCTCAGTGTAGGGAGATCTGTGAGGAGATTGGAGCTGTGTGAGCTCTGTGTGAAATAAAACATCAAACAGACCCCTATAACCCCCCCATACCCATCCTAGTGCTCCTGTCTAGGGGACATCAGCTGTCTTGGACATCTGATTGTCACCATGCAGTGATTTCTGTAAACTGTAAGCCTCCTTATGTTGCTAAACTACAACTCCCAGCATGCCCAGACAGCTGTTGGCTGTCAGGGCATGCTGGGATTTGTAGTTTTGCAACATCTGGAGGGCCACAGTTTGGAGATCACTGTGCAGTGATCTCTAAACTGTGGCCCTCCAGATGTTGCAAAACTACAACTCCCAGCATGCACAAACAGCAAACTGCTGACTTGCCATGCTGGAAGTTATCGTTTATACATCTGCCATCTTCACCGGGGGGCCTCTTCTCCGCGCTTCGAGCCCGAAATAGAGGCGTTGCCTTGACGACGACGCAGACGGACGTTGGTAATGAACATCCCCCTGCGTTGTCGTCAAGGCAACGTGACTATTCTGGGCCCGAAGCGCGAAGAAGAGGCCCCCCCGGTGAAGATGGCAGCCCGGAACCACTATCCCACCGGACGACCTCCACACCGGACAGTCCTGCAGCACCGGACCAGCGGAGTACCGTCCCGCCGAGCGGAGGTGAGTACAGAACTAAAGGGGGTGAGAGGGGGGGCTGGATGATGTTGAAGGCCGCAGTGGTCTTCAACCCTTCGGACCTCCAGAGGTTTCAAAACTACAACTCCCAGCAAGCCCGGACTATACAAAAGGACCCCGACGTCCTAGGGACTCTGGCTATGGCTATGGGGACCTATAAACAGGCACCACACGTGCCTCAAGCTGTTGCATAACTACAACTCCCAGCATGTCCTTTGGCCATCAGTGCATGCTGGGAGTTGTAGTTTTGCCACAGCAAGAAGCACACTGGTGACGAAACACAGTTAGGTAACAGAACCTAACTCAGTGTTTCCCCACCAGTGTGCCTCCAGCTGTTGCAAAACTACAACTCCCAGCATGCACTGACAGACCGTTTATGCTGGGAGTGTTCGTTTTGTAACAGCTGGAGGCACCCTGGTGGGGAAGCACTGAGTTTATCTGTTCCCTAACACGGCTGTCCTCACCGGTGGGCCTCCAGCTGTGGCAAAATTACAACTCCCAGCATGCACGGTCTCTGAGTCCATGTTGAGAGTTGAAGTTTTGCAACAGCTGGAGGTTTGACCCCCATAAAAATTTAAAACGTCTGGTACGGCACTGTTTGCAAAAAGGAGCCTCCGACTGTTGCAAAACAACAACTTCCAGCATTGCCGGACAGCCATTGACTGTCCAGGCATGCTGGGAGTTTTGCCACAGCTGGAGGCACCCTGTTTTGGAAACACTGCTGTAGGGTATTTATGGTAGCAGAGTCAATTGTAATGCTTGCATCTGGGTCCTCCCCTATGCAAATCTCTAATTTAGTCCTCAAATGCGCATTGCGCTCTCTCACTTTGGAGCCCTGTCATATTTCAAGGAAACGGTTTAGGGACACATATGGGGTATTTCCGTACTCGGGAGAAATTGCGTTACATATTTTGGGGGCTTTTTCTAATTTTACCCCTTATGAAATGGAAAAGTTGGGGTCTACACCAGTATGTTTTTTTACACTAACATGCTGGTGTTGTCCCATACTTTTTATTTTCAAAAAAGACCCCCAAAATTTGTACGGAAATACCCCATATGTGGGCGTACAATGCTCTGCGGATGCACAACAAGGCTCAGGAGTGAGAGCGCAATATGTACATTTGAGGCCTAAATTGGTGATTTGGACAGAGGTGGCTGATAGTTGCAACGGTTCTGACATAAACACACAAAAAAAATACCCACATGTGACCCCATTTTGGAAACTGCATCCCTCATGGAACATAACAAGGGATATAAAAATCTAATTTTTCACGTGAGGTGTTAAGGTTCGCTGTACCCCTTGTTACGTTCCTGGAGGGGTGTCGTTTCCCAAATAGTGTGCCATGTGTTTTTTTTTGTTTTTTTTTTGCTGTTCTGACACCATGGGGGCTTGCTAAATGCAACATGCCCCCCAAAAACCATTTCAGCAATATTCACCCTCTAAAATCCCACAGTTGCTCTTTCCCTTTTGAGCCATGTTGTGAGCCCACAGAGCACTTTGCGTCAATATATGAGGTATTTCCATACTCAAGAGAAGTTGGGCTACAAATTTTGTGGGACTTTTTCTCCTAAGAACCCTTACAAAAATGTAAAAAAAAATTGGGCCACATGAACATGTTAGTATAAAAAATGGAAATCTTAATTTTTCTCCTCCACTTTGCTGCTGTTCCTGTGAAACACCTAAAGGGTTAACAAACTTTCTTAATGGCATTTGAATACTTTGAGGGGTGCAGTTTCTACAATGGGGTCATTTGTGGTATATTTCTCACAGAAAGGCCCCTCAAATCCACTTCAGACTTAACTGGTCCCTGAAAAATTCTGATTTTTTATTTTTCGTGAAAAGTTTGAAAAAATGCTGCTATACTTTGAAGCCCTCTAATGTCTTAAAAAAAAATAAAAACATGAAAACTTTACGATGCAAACATAAAGTAGACATATTCGGGGACATTTATCATTGTTGCTTTGGTAATCGAGTTCTGTTGGCATTTTTTTATTGCTTTTGGTTTTGCTTTGTGTGACACATTATTAAACTACCACAGGGGGTTGATAAATTTGGCTTACATAAGCAAAAACCAATAAATCACTTTTGAATACCATTTTTTTTTTTGCACACATAAGCAAAAACCAATAAATGACCACAGAACACAATTTTGCAGCTTTGACATTTTTTATCTATATATATATATATATAATATATATATATATATTATATATATATATATATATATATATATATATATATATGTAAATATATATAAATATATATATATATATATATATATATATATATATATATATATATCTCTCGTATGTACTCGAGTATAAGCCGACCCGAATATAAGCCGAGGCCCCTAATTTCACCCCAAAATCCCAGGAAAAGTTATTGACTCAAGTATAAGCCTAGGGTGGGAAATACATCATCCCCCCTGTCATCATCCAGACCCCCGTCATTAACACCCCCTTCATCATCACCCTGTCATCATCCCCCCTTCATCATCACCGCCTGTCATCATCCCCCCTTCATCATCACCCTGTCATCATCCCCCCTTCATCATCACCGCCTGTCATCATCCCCCCTTTATCATCACCGCCTGTCATCATTCCCCCTTCATCATCACCGCCTGTCATCATCCCCCCCTTCATCATCACCGCCTGTCATCACCCCCCCTTCATCATCCCCTTGTCATCATCCCACACCCCCCCTTCATCATCCCCTTGTCATCATCCCACACACCCCCCTTCATCATCCCCTTGTCATCATCCCCACCCCCTTCATCATCCCCTTGTCATCATCCCCTTTTCATAATCCCCACCCCCTTCATCATCCCCTTGTCATAATCCCACACACCCCCTTCATCATCCCCTTGTCCTCATCCCCTTGTCGTCATCCCCACTCCCTTCATCATCCCCTTGTCATAATCCCACACCCCCCTTCATCATCCCCTTGTCATCATCCCCTTGTCATCATCCCCACCCCCTTCATCATCCCCGTGTCATAATCCCACACCCCCCTTCATCATCCCCTTGTCATCATCCCCTTGTCATCATCCCCACTCCCTTCATCATCCCCTTTTCATAATCCCACACCCCCCTTCATCATCCCCTTGTCATCATCCCACACCCCCCCCTTTATCATCCCCTTGTCATCATCCCCTTGTCATCAGCCCCCCCCCCCCACCTTCATCATAACCGCTTGTCAATGTCTGATACAGTGGTCTTCTGCGGACCTCCAGAGGTTTCAAAACTACAACTCCCAGCAAGCCCGGGCAGCCATCGGCTGTCCGGGCTTGCTGGGAGTTGTAGTTTTGAAACCTCTGGAGGTCCGCAGGTTGAAGACCACTGCGGCCTTCAATATCATCTAGCCCCCCCTCTCACCCCCTTTAGTTCTGTACTCACATCCGCTCGGCGGGACGGTGCTCCGCTGGTCCGGTGCTGCAGTACTGTCCGGTGGGGAGGTCGTCCGGTGGGATAGTGGTTCCGGGCTGCCATCTTCACCGGGGGGGCCTCTTCTCCGCGCTTCGGGCCCGAAATAGAGGCGTTGCCTTGCCTTGAGATGGCAGCCCGGAACCACTATCCCACCGGACGACCTCCCACCGCACAGTCCTGCAGCACCGGACCAGCGGAGCACCGTCCCGCCGAGCGGAGGTGAGTACAGAACTAAAGGGGGTGAGAGGGGGGGCTGGATGATGTTAAAGGCCGCAGTGGTCTTTAACCTGCGGACCTTCAGAGGTTTCAAAACTACAACTCCCAGCACGCCCGGACAGCCGATGGCTGCCCTGGCTTACTGGGAGTTGTAGTTTTGAAACATCTGGAGGTCCGCAGGCTGAAGACCACTGAGGGCGGAGAGGTCACTCGAATATAAGCCGAGGGGGGTGTTTTCAGCACGAAAAATCGTGCTGAAAAACTCGGCTTATACTCGAGTATATACGGTATGTATGTTTTTTTTTTACCCTTTTTACCACTTTTTTTTTTCCTCTAAATGTACTAACTCATTTTTTGTCTTCTCATTTCAGATCCGTGTATCTTGTGGATTACTTTAGATTCAGGGGAGTGCAGTGATTAGCATTTTTTTGGTTTAATGTTAATAAAATGGTTAATGAGGACTTTTGGGGGAGTGTTTTTTTGGAATACATTTTTTTTAAATGTGATGTTTTTTTTTTAAATATACTTGGCAGGCTTAGTAGTGGAAGCAGTATTATAGACAGAGTCCATTATTAAGCTGAGGCTTAGCATTAGCCCCCAAAACAGCTAGCGCTAACCCCCAATTATTTCCCCGGTACCCACCACCACAGGGGTGCTGGGAGGAGGCGGTACCACCAGGCCCAGAGCCTCAAATATGGCGCTCCTGGGCCTAGGCGGTAACAGGCTGGTGTTATTTAGGCTTGGGAGGGCCAATAACAATGGTCCTTGCCCACCCTGGTAACATCAGGCTGTTGCTGCTTGGTTGGTATTTGGATAAAAATAGGGGGAACCTTATCTTTGTTTTGCATGAATAATTATTAAAAAAAAAAACGCATAGGGTTCCCCCTATTTTTATTTTCAGCAAAATACCAACCAAGCAGCAACAGCCTGATGATACCAGGGTGGGCGAGGACCATTGTTACTGGCCCTCCCCAGCCTAATTAATGCCAGCCCGTTACCGCCTAGGCCCAGGAGCGCCATATTTGATGCTTCGGGCCTATTGGCACCGGCTCTTCCCGGTACCCCTGTGGCGGTGGGTACTGGGGTAATAATTGGAGGTTAGCGCTAGCTGTGTTGGGGGCTAACACTAAGCATAGGCTTAGTAATGGATTCCGTCTATTAGACAGCTTCCACTACTAAGCCTTTTAAGTAGTTAAAAAAAAAACACGTTTCAAAAAAATTTATTCCAAAACAACACTCTCATTAACATTAAACAGGTTTAACCCCTTCAGGACCAAGCCCATTTTGGCCTTAAGGACCAGAGCGTTTTTTGCACATCTGACCACTGTCACTTTAAACATTAATAACTCTGGAATGCTTTTAGTTATCATTCTGATTCCGAGATTGTTTTTTCGTGACATATTCTACTTTAACATGGTGGTAAATTTTTGTGGTAACTTGCATCCTTTCCTTGTGAAAAATCCTAAAATTTGATGAAAAATTTGAAAATTTTGCATTTTTCTAACTTTGAAGCTCTCTGCTTGCAAGGAAAATGTATATTACAAATAAAAAAAAAATTTTATTCACATATACAATATGTCTACTTTAAGTCTGCATCATAAAAGTGACAAGTTTTTACTTTTGGAAGACACCAGAGGGCTTCAAAGTTCAGCAGCAATTTTCCAATTTTCACAAAATTTTCAAACTCACTATTTTTCAGGGACCAGTTCAGGTTTGAAGTGGATTTGAAGGGTCTTCATATTAGAAATACCCCACAAAAGACCCATTATAAAAACTGCACCCCCCAAAGTATTCAAAATGACATTCAGTCATCATTTTAACCCTTTAGGTGTTTCACAGGAATAGAAGCAAAGTGAAGGAGAAAATTCACAATCTTAATTTTTTACACTCGCATGTTCTTGTAGACCCAATTTTTGAATTTTTACAAGGGGTAAAAGGAGAAAATGTATACTTATATTTGTAGCCCGATTTCTCTCGAGTAAGCACATACCTCATATGTCTATGTAAAGTGTTCGGCGGGCGCAGTAGAGGGCTCAGAAGGGAAAGAGCGATAAGGGAATTTTGGAGGGTAAGTTTTTCTGAAATGGTTTTTGGGGGGCATGTTGCATTTAGGAAGCCCCTATGGTGCCAGAACAGCAAAAAACCCTCACATGGCATACCATTTTGGAAACTAGACCCCTTGAGGAACATAACAAGGAATAAGGTGAGCCTTAATACCCTACAGGTGTTTCACGACTTTTGCATATGTAAATTTTTTTTTAGATTTTTCACTAAAATGTGTGTTTCCCCCCAAATTTCACATTTTTCCAAGGGTTAATAGCAGGAAATACCCCCCAATATTTGTAACCCCTTCTCTTCTGAGTATGGAGGTACCCCATAAGTTGACCTGAAGTGCACTATGGGCGAACTACAATGCTCAGAAGAGAAGGAGTCATATTTGGCTTTTTGAGAGCAAATTTTGCTCGGGGGGCATGTCGCATTTAGGAAGCCCCTATGGTGCCAGAACAGCAAAAAAAAAAAAAAAAAACACATGGCATACCATTTTGGAAACTAGACCCCTTGAGGATTGTAATAAGGAATAAAGTGAGCCTTATTACCCCACAGGTGTTTCACGACTTTTGCATATGTAAAAAAAATATATATAATTTTTCCACTAAAATGTGTGTTTCCCCCCAAATTTCAAATTTTTGCAAGGGTTAATAGCAGGAAATACTCCCCAATATTTGTAACCCCTTCTCTTCTGATTATGGAGGTACACCATAAGTTGAACTGAAGTGCACTATGGGCGAACTACAATGCTCAGAAGAGAAGGAGCCATATTTGGCTTTTTGAGAGCAAATTTTGCTCGGGGGGCATATCGCATTTAGGAAGCCCCTCTGGTGCCAGAACAGCAAAAAAAAAAACAAATGGCATACCATTTTGGAAACGAGACCCCTTGAGGAACGTAACAAGGGGTACAGTGAGCATTTGCCCCCCACTGGTGTCTGACAGATCTTTGTAACAGTGGGCTGTACAAGTTTTCATTTTCACGGACCACTGTTCCAAAGATCCGTCAGACACCTGTGGGGGGGGGGGGTAAATTCTCACTGCACCCCTCATTACATTTCGTGAGGGGTGTCGTTTCCGAAATGGGGTCACATGTGGGGTTTTGTTTTTTTTGCGTTTGTCAAAACCGCTGTAACAATCAGCCACCCCTGTGCAAATCACCTCAAATGTACATGGTGCGCTCTCCCTTCTGGGCCTTGTTGTGCGCCCCCAGAGCACTTTGCGCTCACATATGGGGTATCTCTGTAGTCAGGAGAAATTGCGTTACAAATTTTGGGGGGCTTTTTTCCCTTTTACCTCTTCTGAAAATGTATAGGGCAACATCAGCATGTTAGTGTAAAAAATCTAAAATTTTTACACTAACATTCTGGTGTAGACCCCAACATTTCCTTTTCATGAAGGGTTAAAGAAGAAAAAGCCCCCCAAACCTTGTAACGCAATTTCTCCCGAGTACGGCGATACCCCATATGTCGCCCTAAACTGTTGCCTTGAAATACGACAGGGCTCCAAAGTGAGAGCACCGTGGGCATTTGTGGCCTAAATTAGGGATTTGCATAGGGGTGGACATAGGGGTATTCTACGCCAGTGATTCCCAAAAAGGGTGCCTCCAGCTGTTGCAAAACTCCCAGCATGCGTGGACAGTCAACGGCTGTCCGGCAATACTGGGAGTTGTTGTTTTTCAACAGCTGGAGGCTCTGCTTTTGAAACAGTGGCGTACCAGAGGGGGAGGGGGGGCTTATTGGGGGAGGGGGGCTGTGTAGGGGTATGTGTATATGTAGTGTTTTTAACTTTTAATTTTATTTTGTGTTAGTGTAGTGTAGTGTAGTGTTTTTAGGGTACAGTCACATGCGCGGGGGATTACAGCGAGTTTCCCGGCGCAAAATTTGCTGCATCTCAAGATGCGAGAAAACCACTGTAAAGGCCTCGCCCATGTGAATGTACCCTGTACATTCACAGGGGGGGGGGGGGGGGGGGGGGGTGCACCAGCTGTTGCAAAACCACAACTCCCAGCATGCATGGTCTGTTAGTGCATGCTGGGAGTTATAGTTTTGCAATAGCTGGAGGCACACAGGTTAGGAAACACTGAGTTACAAACAGACAATGTTTCCCAACCAGTGTGTCTCCAGTTGTTGCAAAACTACAACTCCCAGCATGCCCAGACAGCTGAAGGGCATGCTGGGAGTTGTAGTTCGGCAACATCTGAAGGGCTAGATGTTGCTGAACTAAAACTCCCAGCATGCCTGGACAGTCAGTGCATACTGGGAGTTGTAGTTTTGCAACAGCTGGAAGAGCACAGATTGGAGACCATTATACAATGGTCTCCAAACTGGGGCCCTCCAGATGTTGCAAAACTACAACTCCCAGCATGCCCAGACAGCCAAAGGCTGTCTAGGCATGCTGGGAGTTGTAGTTTTCAGACTCCTAGAAGCAGCAGTGAAGATCTTCACTGCTGCTTCTGAGGACCATATACTTACCTGCCGGTCCCGTCGCTGCTTGTCCACGTGGCCGGTCCTGCCGCTGCTCCTCGGTCCCGCCAGGTAAGGCCGCCGGTCCCCTGATGTTCCCCCCCTATGCCGCAGGTCCCCGCGAGCCCCCGCAGCCATCGTCCCCCGTTCTGCCCGACTTCCATGGGCGGGCAGTGCGGGGGATCTGAACTTTCACCCCAGATCACTGTGATTGGTCCACAGGGACCAATCACAGTGATCGCTGACCAGGACCATCAATGGATGGTCCTGGGGGTGAAGCAGAAGTTGTCCCCTGCTGGAAACAGCGGGACTTCTGCCAGTTAACTCGTGCGATGCTGCGCATCGCCGGGTTAACTGATTGTCATTTATAAACGCCGGGATGCGCGGACGCACTGCACAACCCGGCGTTTATATATGACATTCTGCGGGAAGGGGTTAAAAAAGACGCTGGTCATTGAAGCAGTCCACCAAATCCGAAGTAGTCCACAGGATACATGGATCTGAAATGAGGAGAAAAAAAGAAAAATAGGTTAATACATTTATTGTCACCCGTCCGCGCCTGACTACAACTCCCAGCATGCCCTTACAGTAAGAGCATGCTGGGAGTTGTAGGGGGGGTGACAATCTCCCGCACCACATGACTACAACTCACAGCATGCCCTTACAGTAAGGATATGCTGGGAGTTGTAGTCATGTGATGCGGGAGATTGTTACCCCCCCCCCCCCACGCACACACTACAACTCCCAACATATCGTTATTGTAAGGACATGCTGGGAGTTGTATTTGTGCCGCAGAGGGCAGGTGACAGGCTTGTCACCTGCCCCCCTACAACTCCCAGCATGCCCTTACAGTAAGGATATGCTGGGAGTTGTAGTGTGTGTGTGTGTGTGGGGGGGGGGGGTGCGGGGGTAACCATCTCCCGCACCACATGACTACAACTCCCAGCATATCCTTACTGTAAGGGCATGCTGGGAGTTTTAGGGGGGCAGGTGAAAAGCCTGTCACCTGCCACACAACTACAACTCCCAGCATGTCCTTACAGTAAGGGCATGCTGGGAGTTGTAGTCATGTGGTGTGGGAGATTGTCACCCCCCCCCCCCTACAACTCCCAGCATGCTCTTACTGTAAGGGTATGCTGGGAGTTGTAGTTTTGCGGCAGGGGGGCAGGTGACAAGCTTGTCAACCCCCCCACGCACACAACTCTCCCAGCATGCCCTTCCTGTAAGGACATGCTGGGAGTTGTAGTCGTGCCAGCCAGAGAAGCGGGTGGTAATGCGCTCCGCTCCTTGGCTGCAGTGATCAGAGAATCACTGTAATTTCATATTTCCTGTCGTCACGTGACACGGGACCCAGCGGGAAATTTGAAATTACACCAAACTCCGCGGCGCTGTAGTAAGGAGCCCGGGCTGACATAACACTGCAGCCGCCCGGGACTCCCTCAGCCAGGCAGGGAGATGTGCAGAAGCCGTCCCTGCCATCTCTCGGTGTGTACCGCAGTGCTGAGGGATGACAGGGACGGCACCTACACATCTCCCTGACGGCTGTGGGAGTCCCGTGGGGGGCTGCTGAGTGAGGTTAGCCCGGGCACCTTACCACGGTGCCGCAGGATATCTTAGGAGCCCGGGAGGGTGCAGACTGATGCCAGCCCGTCTCCTTTTAACATCTAGCGGAGCCGCGGAGCTTTTAGTCCCTAATGTAATATCAAATTTCCCGTGATTGGCTGCTCGGTCCTGGCCAATTACGGGACCCAGCGGGAAATATGAAATTACATTAAGGGAAATAGAAACTCCACTGCGCCGAGGTTTGTTAAAAGGAGCCCAGGCTGGAATCAGTCTTCAGCCGCCCGGGTTCCTCCGATTCTATCCCCGCTACCCTAATACAATGATGGGGATGGGGACACTGCTTTATATAACCCCCACCCCCCTTGTCTTCCACCTGCCCGCGCCGCACATTGTCCGCCCGCTACAATACTACAACTCCCAGCATGCCCTCACTGTATGGACATGCTGGGAGTTGTAGTCTTGCAACAGGTAGCAGACAGATGGGAGATGTGCAGCGCAGGCGGGTGGGAAACAAGGGGGGGATGTCATTATGTTAGGGTAGCGGGGTTAGAATCAGACAGAGCTGGGCGGCTGCAGAGTGATGCCAGCCCGGGCTTCTTTGTACAGTTGCAATATATTTCCCGCTGGAGCTGTGATCACGGCTGCCAGCGGGAAATATAAAATTTGCTCTCAAAAGCCGTTTTGTGTGCCAGCTCCGAGCTGGCTTATATTTATGCAGTTTTTGAGGGCTTGCGACTTTTTATGCGACTTTCGCACTTGATAAATCCCTGACCACTGAAAAGTAAAAAAAAAAATTTACTTTCGTATGCTTTTTTGTAGCTTTTTGCTTACAGCCAAAAGTCGCACAAAAAATTGCTTAAGTGCTAATGCGACTTTTTCTGCGACTTTTGTAAGCAAAAAAAGAGCTCTAAATCCCTTGATAAATGTCCCCCATTGTATTTGTGAATCAATATATAATTTGGAATGTCCATTTTCCTTACAGGCAGAAAAATGCTAAATTTTCTATATTTTGGGATTTTTCAACAAGAAAAGATTCAAGTAACGACAAAAATTACCACTATGTTAAAGTAGAATATGTCACGAAAAAACAATCTCAGAATAAGAATGAAAAGTAAAAGCATCTCAGAGTTATTCATATATAAAGTGACAGTGGTCAGATTTGCAAAAATTTTATTTTATTTAAAAAAAAATTTTTTTTTTGTAAAATGGGAAAAGAGGGGGAATTCATTTTTTTAAACATATTTGGTAGAATAGTCTGAATGACTAAAATATAACGTTAATGACTCCATACGGTGAACGACATAAAACATAAAAATAACAAAGTCCAATGCTGAATTGTGATCACATCCCGGAAAAAAAAAAAAAAAGGAATAAAAAGTCATCAAAAATCACATATACACAAATGTGGTACCGATGAAAACAACAAATCACAGATTAAGTGCCCATACAAGCCCGTACGTTTTCAGAAAAACGTACTCTCCAAAATCCCCTTGTCGCTCTTTCCCTTCTGAGCCCTCTACTGCGCCCGCCGAACACTTTACATAGACATTTGAGGTATGTGCTTACTCGAGAGAAATTGGGCTACAAATATAAGTATACATTTTCTCCTTTTACCCCTTGTAAAAATTCAAAAATTGGGTCTACAAGAACATGCGAGTGTAAAAAATGAAGATTGTGAATTTTCTCCTTCACTTTGCTTCTATTCCTGTGAAACACCTAAAGGGTTAAAATGATGACTGAATGTCATTTTGAATACTTTGGGGGGTGCAGTTTTTATAATGGGGTCTTTTGTGGGGTATTTCTAATATGAAGACCCTTCAAATCCACTTCGAACCTGAACTGGTCCCTGAAAAATAGTGAGTTTGAAAATTTTGTGAAAAATTGGAAAATTGCTGCTGAACTTTGAAGCCCTCTGGTGTCTTCCAAAAGTAAAAACTCGTCACTTTTATGATGCAAACATAAAGTAGACATATTGTATATGTGAATAAAAATTTTTTTTATTTGTAATATACATTTTCCTTACAAGCAGAGAGCTTCAAAGTTAGAAAAATGCAAAATTTTCTAATTTTTCATCAAATTTTAGGATTTTTCACAAGGAAAGGATGCAAGTTACCACAAAAATTTACCACCATGTTAAAGTAGAATATGTCACGAAAAAACAATCTCGGAATCAGAATGATAACTAAAAGCATTCCAGAGTTATTAATGTTTAAAGTGACAGTGGTCAGATGTGCAAAAAACGCTCTGGTCCTTAAGGCCAAAATGGGCTTGGTCCTGAAGGGGTTAAAGATCACAACCCCACAAAATCCATATGATGGCTTATTTTTTGCACGTATACCATTGACTGTGCGGTTTAATTAACTATATATTTTTATAATTCTGACATTTCTGCATGCGGCGATACCATATATGTTTATTTACACAGTTTTTGGATTTTTTTTTTACGGAAAAAGGGGGGTGATTCAAGCTTTTTTCACTTTTTTTTTTCAATGTTATAGCTCCCATAGGGAGCTATAACACTGCACACACTGATCTTTTACATTGATCAATGGTTTCTCATAGGAAACCATTGATCAATGATTCTGCCGCTTGACTGCTCATACCTGGATCTCAGGCACTGAGCAGTCATTTGGCGTTCGGACAGTGATCAAGTTGAACGCTGCATCTAAAGGGTTAATAGCGCGCGAAACCACGATCAGTGCTGCTCGCTATTAGCCTCGGCTCCCGGCTGTTGTTAGGGGCCTGGCCCGACCCGCTATGACGCTGGGCCACGGCGTGGCCCCGCATTATAGAAAGGTGGTGGGCGGAGGGCGTATAGGTATGCCCTCCGTCCCCAACAGGTTAAAGGAGATCTTTAGTGCTTATAACTTATACCCCAACCTAAGGATAGGGGATGAGTTATAAATCGCGGGGGGGTCCGGGCACTGGGGCCCCCCGCGATCTCCTGTATGGGGCCGTGGCAATGAACAGGAAAGGGGGCATTCTGTTCCCGCATGACGCGGCAGCCGGCACGCCCTTCCATGACTCCCATAGAAATACATGGAGGGGCGTGCCCGCTGCCGCGTCAAGCGGGGATGGAACACCCCCTTTCCTGTACATAACTGTGGCCCCGTACAGAAGATGGCGGGGGGCCCGATCGCTCGTACCCCCCAGTGATCTATAACTTATACCCTATCCTTAGGATGGGGGATAAGTTATAAGCACTACAGATCTTCTTTAAATGTGAGTGCAGGTGCAGTGACCATGCCGGCGTATAAGATGACTTGGCGTATAAGACGACCCCCAACTTTGCCGTGCTGGGAGTTGTAGTTTCACAACAGCTGGAGGCACCCTGGTTTTTAGTATACAGTATTAGTTTTTACTTGCTCTGGCCGGCCCCCGCCTGCAGCTACACACAGGAGCCCGCCCGGGCAGATAGTCAGAAGTTTTCCTATCCCGGACCTCAATACCCGGCGTATAAGACGACCCCCGGCTTTTCAGAAGAAAATTTGGGGTTAAAAAGTCGTCTTATACGCCGGGATATACGGTATTTATATATTTTTAACCCCTTCAGGACAGGTTTTTTCATTTTTGCACTTAGTTTTTACCTCCTCACCTTCTTAAAATCATAACACTTTCAATTTTCTACATACAGAGTCCTATAAGGGCTGTTTTTTTGTGCCACCTATTGTACTTTGTAATGACATCAATCATTTCACCACAAAATCTACGGAAAAACTAGGGGGGAAAAAAAAACTCCATTCTGATTTTTTTTTTTTAGGGGGTTCAGATTCTACACACTGCACTTTTCGGTAAAAATGACACCTTATATATATTCTGTAGATCCATACGATTAAATTGATACACAGCTTATTAAGGTTTGATTTTGTTTTACTTCTGTTAAAAAAAAATCATTACTTTTACACCAAAATTAGTACGTTTAAAATTGTCCTCTTCTGACCTCTATAACTTTTTTTTTATTTTTCCGTATACAGCAAACAATTAGCCCTCATACAGTTTAAAACATACTTATATTGTTCAAAAAGTTAGATTTTTTTTTGAAGCAGTACAAAAAGAGTAAAGCGTTTACCCAAGCATTGACCCGCAGTATAAAAAGAACATGTCAGTGAATAAAAACGAAAACCCTCAAAAGTTGCCAAATTGTGGTTTTCTTTTCAATTTCCAGCCGTAAATAATATATATATATTTTTTTATAGTACCGTACATTTTATGTTACCGTACATTACAAAGTACAGTTGGTCGCAAAATAAACAACAACTCATATTGGTCTTTGGGTGGAAAATTAAAAGATTTATGGCTCTTAGAAGGGGAGGAGGAAAAAATGAAAATGTAAAAATGAAAATGTCCTTTGTCCTCAAGACCAAAAAGGGCTGTGACCCTGAAGGGGTTAAAACTGTAATCTTCAAATCCTTTGTAAACCCCCAGTATAACTGTACATAGTGTAAGTAAAGTACAGTACAGCCATTACAATGGATACACATACACGTGATGTCATCTGCTGTGACATCACACATCAAAGAGACTTTCTCCAGGGTAGAATCCAATCCCTAACACTTATTTCCTCGGTTCGGCGGGTGAACACGTTCTCCTACTAGACCTGCGCTTATTTTGCAAATTGAAGAGAATTTTGTCTATTTAGGCAAAAGGATCCTGTAAGGACGGCGACCATGAAGCTAAGAGGTAGGAATAATGAAAACTTCCAAAATTTCTGTTTAAAAATGGATTTAACATGAATGTATTAGTGTAAAGTTAATATAGTAGAGTGCAGTAAAGTTACTGATGTTCTCTTGTACAGTCTATCCTGGGTGGCTTTAAAGGGGGGCTTCCCCAGCGTTCGGCACATTTTGTTCCAAACGCTTGGAGCGGGCGGCGGGGGTTGTGACATTAGGGCCACGCCCCCTCAATGTAAGTCTATGGGAAGGTTGTGGTGTTACCTCACGAGGGGCGTGGCCGTGAAGTTGCGACCCTGTCGAATGCTGAATGAACGCTGGGTGCTGCACAGAGATCGCTGGGGTACCAGCTGCGGGACCCCTGCAATCAGACATCTTATCCCCTATCCTTTGGATAGGGGATAAGATGTCTAGAGGCAGAGTACTCCTTTAAGTCTCTTACAGCAATTGAGCAAATGTTTATTCCTGTGAGATAAATGATTTCAGTTTGTGAATCAATGCTTTAAGTATTTTGCCTTCTAAAAGAAAACATGGGAAACTACTCTGATATTAGTGAAATAATATAATAATAGTAGTAATATAATTATAATAACAATGTTTTAGTCACACATAAGTTTAAAAAAAGCTTCATACAGTGACAATACAGTGATCCATGACATCTAATCTTCTAGCATATAGCCTATAAAATATTGATAGTTTGCCGTATAAATTATAGTTTTAACAAAAAAAGTATATATATGTATATATATATATATATATACATATATATGAACATATGTATTTACATATATATATATACATAAATAAATGAATGAATATAGGTCTAATATATTGTATCCTGTCGCTATTTTGCAGATATCCCAGTTCTCTCGGTGCCTGTCGTGTGTCTCATACATTACGTGACGAGTTTCCTTTGGCGGTATACTAACCTATATCATTATAAGGTCACTCCACCATATTATGAGATCCATAAAATACCTGGGAAGAAGATTAAGCACCGTGGTCAGCGAGCAGATGTGGCTATTGACATGGCTTTAGGTGACAATTCAGACCCACATGAATCCAGGCACAGCGATCATGTGACAGTCACCATGGCGGATAACCAGATGGATTTACCAACAACCTCTGAAGATGCCTCGGAGCCCAAAGTGTCTTGGCTGCAGCGGACTTGGCAATATGCTAAAAGCAAACTGAAGTGGCCCAATTATGTATCCAATGTTTGGGTTGGAGCATGGGCCATGGCCAAGCGGACAGTAACCGGCATGATGACCACATTCAAGATGCCATTTTACTTCCTACATACACAGCTAAGAAGTATTACAGCAAAGGCCATTGACGATCAATGTGAACCAATTTAACAAGACGGCTGATTGGGTCACACAAGATCTACATATGGTTTGGGGTGGGGGTGGGGAGGAGCCCGAAATGCAGCCACCTCCACGTGGTGGGCTCTGGGTCACTTGATACATTAACAAGTGAGCGAGGAGCTGCATAATTCAAGGCACATTTCCCATATAGGACATACAGCTTGTAATGGAGACAGAAGATATTGACCACCTAGAGATACATTTTGCACATAAGTGGGAAAACAAGCCCCCCTATTGGATGATTAAGGAATCAGAGATCTGTAGAAGGGGAGAGGTGGATTCCCAGGAATGGAGGATGACAATATATCTCTAGCATAATATCTCTGGATAAGTGGATATGGTGGAAACAGTATCATTATTACAATTATTTTTAACCCCTTAAGGACCTGCAATGTAAATGTACATTTGCATTGCCATCTTCTGGGATCACCACGTCTCTGGATGCGGTGATTGGACTGGGATGGCTGTTGTTATATCGCCCAGGGGGGGGGGTCCCGGGAATCCCCCCTTGGCGGCAATCGCTGTGATTCGTCAGTCAATACTGACCGGTGAATCACGGCTTTTCCAGGCCAAATGGGTCACTGGTGACCAAGGAAATATGGGTGATTGGTGCTGTCCGAGACAGCACCAATCACCATTGCCCAGCAGGAGTGAGGTGGCACTGGTGCCACCTCACGATCATGGTGATTGGTCGGCTGAGACCAGCTGAAGAATCACGGCATCTTCTGGGCTGTCCTGACGGCACCCGTTCCACCCCTAGTCTGGAGGGCGAGAGCGGGTACCGACCATGTAGTGTGCAGCGGCGGGGATAGCATACTGGCGGTGGCAGGAAATGACTGGCAGCAGCAGCAGGAGGTGAGGCCTGTGTGCCTCCTACTGTTTCATAACTACAATTCCCAGCATGCACAGCCAAAGGGCATGCTGGGAGTTGTAGTTATGTAACAGCTGGAGATACCCTGGTTGGGAAACACTGTGCTGTACAGATGAAGTGGGGCCAGTATGAGAATAGCTCTTAGTGTAAGATTATATGGGAATGGTCCTAACCTTTGAAGTGGGAACTTGCACTTAATGCAGATTCCATTTCTTTGGAGCCAAAAGCAACACGAGTTGTGTGTCTCATCTTGCTCCTCCGCTGCTGCTGAAGCCTTCCTCATCTATGCCGTCTGCAGAGTTTTTGTGATCTGGAGTATTGTTATTGGAAGTCTCCTTGGAAGCTCTGGAAGACGGATATCATGGTAGAGACGTCTGTGCTGAGAAACAAAGTTCCCGAAAAAACTTTTTGAAGGAGATTTATCTTTTTTTTTTTTTTTTACTTACTTTTTCTTACATGCGACCTATCAAAAAGTCATACGACCTTGATAAATAAATTGCACGTAAGCAAAACCCGGGAAACCCACTTGCAAAAGCATTTTTTTAAATCAGAAAAGTAGATAAAGTTCCTTATCTACCCTTTATTACCAGTAGTGTTTCTAGAGAGTGACGGGGAAGGGGGGGGGGGAGGGGGGTTGGGGCGTACTGCATTGGATGAAGCTGTATTGCTTTTTTTTTTTTTTTTAAAGGAAAATTTTAGTGCCACATATGGGTTATTTACGTAGTCTGTAAAAATCTTACACAACTATTTTGTGCCTTATTCTATTTTAACACAACATTTTCAAATTTAGTGGGTACGCCAGCATGTACGTGTCCTACAATTAACAAGGTGTGCAGTGTGTATTTTTAACCTTAAAATTAATAGAGTTGTTATATAATTAAAGTTTTCTATAATTAACATTAACCTTTGTGCTCTCCCGGTACAGGACCGGTCCTGTACCATCCTTAAGTCCCCTCAGGAAGAGTCCCTTAGGTCCATAGGGCTCTCCTGCAGCGCTCCCCCCTTGTTGTCTCATAAATGCAGTGTATATTCATTATGTGTTTTTATAGTTCATATGTATAAAGTTGTACAGTTTGTATAAAATGCATAGGACCTTCCTTGGTCATGTGATCTACTGTCATGTGATATACCCAGAGTTCCATGGGCACAGGAGCTCCAAGCATTAGCAACCAATGGGCTTTTGTCCAGCCCCCTAGTATATAAGTGGCTGTAGTCTCTATACTCTCTCTTATCTCTTGGACTCAAAAGGAAGCACAAAGTCCTGTATACTACAAATTCATCTCATCAAGGCCAAAGCCTAAAGAAATGCAGCCACTTTTAAAACGTAAGTTACAATTCTCTCTACAAATCCAGTGACTACTCCTCAGCTAAGGAATATATCAGTAGCACAATGGTCTGCCTAAATATCTCAATAATAACAAGTCCAAGCAAACATGTGAGGTGTCCTGTGTCACGGTTGCCTCTGAAGGAACTGCATAATTGTAAAGACTGTTCCCTAAACATTTCAAGTAAAAGTTCCAGTTTATTCAGAATCCTTGCTGTGGACATTCCTTTATTACAAACCATTTTTGGGTTGGTTGACGGCGGTTACTATACCGGAATAACCACATACTCGCGTCACGAACACTAAGGGGTTAACAACATCTTGCCCCCAGGATTTATACCACCTGCTACATACTGCAACACCCCAGTCACCACATTTCTTTTGGCGTCCTACGAACAGGATACGGGTGTGTGCCTTTAATAATTCAGCCACCCAGGCCACCCACAATGAAAAACGGGTGTATGCCGTGATTGCAAGTGCCACTAGTCATCCCCCTGTGCAGGAATATGTATAGAAAACTGTCCAGGATTGTCGCAATCCGCGACCGAAATTACGCCCAAAAGTGTACAGGACATTGTTGCTGAAATTGTGCTTTGCCGGGGTGCTAGAAAAAGTAAGGGGGAGGTGAAGAATATTGTATTGTGGCCATGGGTAAGATTAGGAACGAAGCCATGTTACGTGCTTCAGTACAAAAGTACCTGAAGTCTCCTCAGCGGCCAATTTGAGTATGTTCCTGTTTTCATAATATGTGCCCTACTATTTGGTCCCATTACCCTGATGGGTTTGTTCTTACCTTCTTTGTTTCTTGCTCCTTTGAATTGTTTTATTGTATTGTAAAACTTAATGAAATGATCTAATTAAAAAAAAAAATACCTGAAGGGGTTAAGGAAGAACCCAAGAAGCGCGCCAAGATGTCCCATGCTGGATATCATGTAGCAGCGTCTATGCCGAAGTGGAACTGTTGTCTGACTTCCTGTGGGACAGGAAGTCAGAGCTGCACCAATGACGTCCTTCCGGCCGGCCGGCATTTTGTTGAAGCCTCTTATAAAAGGCACCATGCGGCCATCCCTCTTCAGTCCGGAAATGGCAGAGAGGTGTACAGACATGGCGCAGCCCACCAGAGCACGTGAAGAGAGCAACAAGATGGCTGCGGAGCAGCGGAAAGTTACAGTGGCTGCAGCGCAGCTGTTCCATGACCTAGCTGACCATTTGCAGCAATTGCCCCTTGGGGCCGAGGAGGCCTGCAAGCTGCCCCCGCTTCCAGAGGACGATGAATGGCAAGCTACCCCAAAAAGGGGATCACCACAGTCTTCAGCAGCAGCATCGCCGGTGAGATTGTTCCCTCGCCACAGATCCTGGGCGGAGATTGCAACCGAGGAGTCAGATGTAAGTACGCCGGCCGAGGCCGCATTTTCTACGCCTTCAGCCCCGACAGGGAACCCCCAGGGCAGAAGTCTGTTCCAGTTAGAGCACGCTCACAGTCACCCCTTCTCCTTCAATGGGTGTTCGGCGACGAGCCAGAGTTTGTCCCGTACTTGTGGGACCATGTCCTTCCCCTGCCAGGGAAGTCCCATCCACCAGTTCCCACAGTACAGGCTGAGAGAGCCCGCAGAGAGGCCGAAATAGCCAGCATCATTGAGAAATTAAAAGCCCAGCACAGAGAGAGGTATGGGCCTAAGCAGTTGCCCTATGAAGTACAAGTAGAGCAGCAGCAGGATACTAAAAGGCTGGAAGCCCTCTATATAAGCAAGTTGGACTATCCACAAGTGGGTGAGCCACCCTTGGAGCGCCGACTCGCCACAGTTATAAAATTTGATAAAGTACGTGGCTTTGGCACCCTCCAAGACTGCCAGCATGGAGGAACCATGCTAGTAAATAGGAAAGTCGTTCAGCGGGACTGCCTGCCTCCAGCACTCCACTCCTTAGAAGCAGGGGAGATAGTGGAATATACCCCGGTAAAAAGTCTGCGGGGAGAATGGGCGGCAGCCATAACCAGGCCCAAAAATCCCACTCAAATACCCTTTACGTATTTTCCGTCGGACGACTGGGACATAGATCCCCATTGAATTCGGCCGATAAGGTGGAAGAAGAAATGTATTTGTCCGAGGCGCCCATCATGGCTCCTAAATTTATGAGGAGAGAGAGAAAAGGAAAAAAGGGGGGAGGCTCAAGCTAAATGTAAAGCATAACACAAAAGGGTGCTATCTGGCTCATAAAACAATAAGCACAATAATAACCAGACTAAATAGCCATAAAGGATGCATACCCAATATCATATAATGCAAGAAAATGTAAACTTTATTATAACACATATGACACAAAGTAAGGAAAAACACTCTAAAAACACTTAAAAAGGCTCAGAAGAGCCGCACTACAACAGTGGGACCAATTGTGGTCACCACAGGACATGGGAAGAAAAATGAAAGGGACCCCTCCTGTCACTCACCAAATAAGTAACAATAAAACACAAATGACAAAAAAGGGCAATGACAAATGGGCTTCTTTATTGGACATGGGCTTACTGGGACACTTTCCCTCCTTCCTCCGTCTGTGGATCGTCCACTGTGTTTGTATATTAGTGTACTGAGTATTACATTCTTGCACCTGCTTCCCTGAGTAACATTCATCGCATTGTACCATTTACCATTTGGGGACTGGCATGCACAGTTTGTTGACTGTCCACTACTTTTTTGTCATTTGTGTTTTATTGTTACTTATTTGGTGAGTGACAGGAGGGATCCCTTTCATGTTTCTTCCCATGTCCTGTGGTGACCATAATTCGTCCCACTGTTGTAGTGTGGCTCTTCTGAGCCTTTTTAAGTGTTTTTAGAGTGTTTTCCTTGCTTTGTGTCATATGTGTTATAATAAAGTTTACATTTTCTTGCATTATATGATATTGGGTATGCATCCTTTATGGCTATTTAGTCTGGTTTTTATTGTGTAAATTTATGAGGAGGTCCAGTCCTGAATCTTCACTTACAGAAAATGTGCCCAGGCGTACTCCCCCAGAGGAGGTGAGGCCTAACCAACGGGCACCAACTTATGTGCCTAGGCCTACTCCACGCCGGAGGTGAGGCCTAATCAGCACGCACCGACCGATGTGCCGTGGCCTACTCCACCTAAGGAAGTGTGGCCGAACCAGCTGGCACCTACAGCTGTACCAGCGGCATCAGTCTCTGAAGTCAATGTGGTGGTCAATGTTAATCCGACCATAACACAGTCCTGGCTGACCAATGTAGCCTGGAGGGAAACCCAACCTCGTGCTCCCAGATATATATCACAAAGCAGGAAGCACACCGACAGGCGAGGTTGGGAAGCAAGAAGAACCAATTTCAAATTTTTTGCATTCTACTAAATGTGTGGTACACTAATACCTTCTTTATTGTTTCAGGTTATCATTATCCGCAACAGTTCAAGTCAAGTGCCTGGCAGGACTGTGCAAAGAAGTTTCACCATTTGTAAAGTAACCATTTTCGTAAGTTTGTGCCCGGCTCTGGCCGAGAGACTCCTTGCCCTAGGAGATCCTATTAAGTCTTGTGCCCAGCTATAGCCATGATCCTAACCAAAGACTCCATAATGTAGGTGGATTGCTGAGCCTTACATGCACGTTATTGTATATGTGATAAAAGTAATATATATTTTGTGCACTATTTGGCACTCAAAAATATCAGGTAAATTTAACCTGACCATCTTAATTATTTGCTGCTGGTATTTAACCTTTGTGCCTACAAGCAACAAAAGTTATGTTCACCTAAAATGTAATAAAATGTAAATGGTATCACGATTCGGCTGGCTGGAGGTGGATCCTCTGTGCCAGAGAGGGATTGGCGTGGACCGTGCTGGTGGACCGGTTCTAAGTTGCTACTGGTATTCACCAGAGCCCGCCGCAAAGCGGGATGGTCTTGCAGCGGCGGTAGCAACCAGGTCGTATCCACCAGCAACGGCTCAACCTCTCTGACTGCTGAAGATAGGCGCGGTACAAGGGAGTAGACAAGAGCAAGGTCGGACGTAGCAGAAGGTCAGGGCAGGCAGCAAGGATCGTAGTCAGGGGCAACGGCAGGAGGTCTGGAACACAGGCTAGGAACACACAAGGAAACGCTTTCACTGGCACAATGGCAACAAGATCCGGCGAGGGAGTGCAGGGGAAGTGAAGTATAAATAGGGAGTGCACAGGTGAACAAACTAATTAAGCCAGCTGCGCCAATCAGTGGCGCAGTGGCCCTTTAAATTGCAGAGACCCGGCGCGCGCGCGCCCTAAGGAGCGGGGCCGCGCGCGCCGGGACAAGACCGACGGAGAGCGAGTCAGGTACGGGAGCCGGGATGCGCATCGCGAGCGGGCGCCTCCCGCAACGCGAATCGCATCCCGGCTGAGAGAGGTATTGCAGCGCACCCGGTCAGCAGGTCTGACCGGGGTGCTGCAAATGCGAGGATGATGCGAGCGCTCCGGGGAGGAGCGGAGACCCGGAGCGCTCGGCGTAACAGTACCCCCCCCCCCCTTGGGTCTCCCCCTCTTCTTGGAGCCTGAGAACCTGAGGACAAGACTTTTGTCTAGGATGTTGTCCTCAGGTTCCCAGGATCTCTCTTCTGGACCACAGCCTTCCCAATCCACCAAGAAATTTTTTTTCCCTCTGACCGTCTTGGAGGCCAGAATCTCCTTCACGGAGAAGACGTCAGAAGAACCGGAAACAGGAGTGGGAGAAACAAGTTTGGGAGAGAAGCGGTTAATGATGAGTGGTTTAAGGAGAGAGACATGGAAGGCATTGGGAATACGAAGAGAAGGAGGAAGAAGGAGTTTGTAAGAGACAGGGTTAATCTGGCACAAGACTTTGAAAGGACCAAGATAGCGTGGTCCCAGTTTGTAACTGGGGACACGAAAGCGGACATATTTAGCGGAGAGCCATACCTTGTCTCCGGGAGCAAAAATGGGGGGAGTTCTTCTTTTCTTATCGGCAAACCTTTTCATGCGGGATGAAGCCTGTAAAAGAGAATTTTGGGTCTCTTTCCATATGGTGGAAAGATCACGAGTCACTTCATCCACAGCGGGCAAACCAGAGGGCAAGGGAGTAGGGAGGGGGGGAAGAGGGTGACGGCCGTACACCACGAAAAATGGGGACTTAGCAGAAGATTCGGAGACTCTGAAGTTGTATGAGAATTCGGCCCATGGTAGAAGATCTGCCCAGTCATCCTGGCGGGAGGAAACAAAATGCCGTAAATAGTCACCCAGGACCTGGTTAATTCTTTCTACTTGCCCATTGGATTGGGGATGATAAGAAGAAGAGAAGTTTAATTTAATCTTGAGCTGTTTACAGAGGGCCCTCCAGAATTTAGACACGAATTGGACGCCTCTATCCGAGACGATCTGCGTGGACAAACCGTGAAGACGAAAAATGTGTACAAAAAATTGTTTTGCCAACTGAGGCGCTGAAGGAAGACCAGGAAGAGGAATAAAATGTGCCATCTTGGAAAATCGATCAACGACCACCCAAACAACAGTGTTGCCACTGGATGGGGGTAAGTCTGTAATAAAGTCCATACCAATCAGTGACCAAGGCTGTTCGGGGACAGGCAGAGGATGAAGGAGACCAGCAGGCTTCTGGCGAGGAGTCTTATCCCGGGCACAGACAGTACAGGCCCGCACAAAATCAACAACATCCGTCTCCAGAGTCGGCCACCAATAGAAACGAGAGATGAGTTGCAAGGATTTTTTGATGCCCGCATGGCCTGCGAGGTGGGAGGAGTGTCCCCATTTGAGAATCCCGAGACGCTGGCGTGGAGAAACGAAGGTCTTCCCTGGAGGAGTTTGCCTGATGGAGGCTGGAGAAGTGGAGATCAGACAGTCAGGAGGAATGATGTGTTGCGGAGAGAGCTCTACTTCCGAGGCATCCGAGGAACGAGAGAGGGCATCGGCCCTAATGTTCTTGTCGGCAGGGCGAAAATGAATTTCAAAGTTAAAACGGGCAAAGAACAACGACCACCTGGCCTGGCGAGGGTTCAGCCGTTGGGCAGACTGGAGATAGGAGAGATTCTTGTGATCAGTGTATATGATAACTGGAAATTTTGATCCCTCCAGCAGATGGCTCCATTCCTCAAGCGCCAATTTCATGGCCAGTAGTTCTCGATCCCCGATGGAGTAGTTTCTCTCCGCCGGAGAGAAGGTCCTAGAAAAAAAACCACAAGTAACAGCATGCCCGGAAGAATTTTTTTGTAAAAGGACAGCTCCAGCTCCCACTGAGGAGGCATCTACCTCCAATAGGAAGGGTTTAGATGGGTCAGGTCTGGAGAGCACGGGAGCAGAAGAAAAGGCAGACTTGAGATGTTTAAATGCGTCTTCCGCTTGGGGAGACCAGGACTTGGGATTGGCATTTTTCTTGGTTAAAGCCACGATAGGAGCCACAATAGTGGAAAAGTGTGGAATAAATTGTCTGTAATAATTGGCGAACCCCAAAAAACGTTGGATAGCACGGAGTCCGGAGGGGCGTGGCCAATCTAAGACGGCAGAGAGTTTATCTGGGTCCATTTGTAGTCCCTGGCCAGAGACCAAGTATCCTAGGAAAGGAAGAGATTGACATTCAAACAGACATTTCTCCATTTTGGCATAAAGTTGATTGTCTCGAAGTCTCTGAAGAACCATGCGGACATGCTGGCGGTGTTCTTCTAAGTTGGCAGAAAAAATCAGAATATCGTCCAGATAAACCACAACACAGGAATATAAGAGATCACGAAAAATTTCATTAACAAAGTCTTGGAAGACGGCAGGGGCGTTGCACAGGCCAAAGGGCATGACCAGATACTCAAAGTGTCCATCTCTGGTGTTAAATGCAGTCTTCCTTTCGTCCCCCTCCCTGATGCGGATGAGATTATAAGCACCTCTTAAGTCCAGTTTGGTAAAGATGTGGGCACCTTGTAGGCGATCAAAGAGTTCCGAGATAAGAGGTAGGGGGTAGCGGTTCTTTACCGTGATTTTATTAAGTCCGCGGTAATCAATGCAAGGACGTAGGGAGCCATCTTTTTTGGACACAAAAAAAAATCCAGCTCCGGCAGGAGAGGAGGATTTGCGGATAAACCCCTTTTTTAAATTTTCCTCTGACTCTGACATGGCAAGAGTCTCTGGAGCAGACAGAGGATAAATTCTGCCCCGGGGTGGAGTAGTACCCGGGAGGAGGTCAATAGGACAGTCATAAGGCCTGTGAGGAGGTAAAGTCTCAGCTTGCTTTTTGCAAAACACGTCAGCATAGTCCATATAAGCCTTAGGAAGACCGGTTACAGGGGGAACCACAGGGTCACGGCAGGGAGTACTGGGAACCGGTTTAAGACAGTCCTTGAAACAAGAAGTACCCCAGCTCTTGATTTCTCCTGTGGACCAATCAAGGGTTGGGGAATGGCGTTGAAGCCACGGTAATCCAAGAAGAATTTCGGAAGTGCAGTTGGAGAGGACCAAAAATTCAATTTTTTCGTGATGAGGTCCGATGCACGGTAACGCACGGTACAGTCCAATCTTTCATTGTTAACAGAATTGATGTAGAGGGGTCTGGCGAGACTGGTCACCGGGATGTTGAACCTGTTGATGAGAGAGGCCAAAATAAAATTTCCTGCAGATCCGGAATCCAAGAAGGCCATAGTAGAGAAGGAGAAGGTAGAGGAAGATATCCGCACAGGCACAGTAAGGCGTGGAGAAGCAGAGTTGACATCAAGAACTGTCTCACCTTTGTGCGGAGTCAGCGTACGTCTTTCCAGGCGGGGAGGACGGATAGGACAATCCTTCAAGAAGTGTTCGGTACCGGCACAGTACAGGCACAGATTCTCCATGCGGCATCGTGTCCTTTCTTGAGGTGTCAAGCGAGACCGGTCAACTTGCATAGCCTCCACGGCGGGGGGCACAGGAACGGATTGCAGAGGACCAGAGGAGAGAGGAGCCGGGGAGAAAAAACGCCTCGTGCGAACAAAGTCCATATCCTGGCGGAGCTCCTGACGCCTTTCGGAAAAACGCATGTCAATGCGGGTGGCCAGATGAATAAGTTCATGCAGGTTAGCAGGAATTTCTCGTGCGGCCAGCACATCTTTAATGTTGCTGGATAGGCCTTTTTTAAAGGTCGCGCAGAGGGCCTCATTATTCCAGGATAATTCGGAGGCAAGAGTACGGAATTGGATGGCGTACTCGCCAACAGAAGAATTACCCTGGACCAGGTTCAGCAGGGCAGTCTCAGCAGAAGAGGCTCGGGCAGGTTCCTCAAAGACACTTCGAATCTCCGTGAAGAAGGAGTGTACAGAGGCAGTGACGGGGTCATTGCGGTCCCAGAGCGGTGTGGCCCATGACAGAGCTTTCCCAGACAGAAGGCTGACTACGAAAGCCACCTTAGACCTTTCGGTAGGAAACTGGTCCGACATCATCTCCAAGTGCAGGGAACATTGCGAAAGAAAGCCACGGCAAAACTTAGAGTCCCCATCAAATTTATCCGGCAAGGATAATCGTAGGCCGGAAGCGGCCACTCGCTGCGGAGGAGGTGCAGGAGCTGGCGGAGGAGATGATTGCTGAAGCTGTGGTAGTAGCTGCTGTAGCATCACGGTCAGTTGAGACAGCTGGTGGCCTTGTTGCGCTATCTGTTGCGACTGCTGGGCGACCACCGTGGTGAGGTCGGCGACAACTGGCAGTGGGACTTCAGCGGGATCCATGGCCGGATCTACTGTCTCGATTCGGCTGGCTGGAGGTGGATCCTCTGTGCCAGAGAGGGATTGGCGTGGACCGTGCTGGTGGACCGGTTCTAAGTTGCTACTGGTATTCACCAGAGCCCGCCGCAAAGCGGGATGGTCTTGCAGCGGCGGTAGCAACCAGGTCGTATCCACCAGCAACGGCTCAACCTCTCTGACTGCTGAAGATAGGCGCGGTACAAGGGAGTAGACAAGAGCAGTGGCCCTTTAAATTGCAGAGACCCGGCGCGCGCGCGCCCTAAGGAGCGGGGCTGCGCGCGCCGGGACAAGACCGACGGAGGGCGAGCGGGCGCCTCCCGCAACGCGAATCGCATCCCGGCTGAGAGAGGTATTGCAGCGCACCCGGTCAGCAGGTCTGACCGGGGCGCTGCAAATGCGAGGATGATGCGAGCGCTCCGGGGAGGAGCGGGGACCCGGAGCACTCGGCGTAACAAATAGTTTACTGTACATGACTACAAAATTATAGAGCGGTGTTATAGTGATTCTACTCAGGTGCTGTCCCAGCTCCACTGGGAGAAACAAGAAAACCACCTTTCCACTAAAGCCTAATAAATCAGATACCAAGACTGACTTCATTAAAAGTACATATAAATTCAGTACACATAAAATTCAGTACACACAGAACTCCATTAGTGTACATCTACAAGTTTAGTACACAGAAATCACACAAAACCACGTATCTCACACATCCAATTAAAGGTTTATTAGGGACTGTGACCTGTCTTATGCCAGTCCATACCACTGTTATGCACTAAATGTCATGCAACTAATGCTATTTCTTCTTGTCTCTGCGTATCCAGGGTACTTTACTGGCCAGAATGTATTCCTGTGGAGAATGCACGTGCACACAAAAAAGTAAGGTAACAGAATGTGTAAATGTTATCTAGAATAAAGTGTTCTTGGGGTAAGTGTGTAGTACCGATAGACCCTAGCAGCCAAAGCATTGGGCAGAAAGCCTCAGGCAACCCAATCCTCAACCAGTGTATAACAGCAGAAATAACCAGTGTTATAATATTAACCCCTTCCCGCAAATTGACGTGTATACACGTCCATTTTTTCTGTGACTTAACGCAAATGGACGTGTATACACGTCCAATACATTTTCTATCACCATGTCCGTTGGCATGGTGATAGAAACGTCATCTCAGCTGTCCTGGACAGCTGACCGATGACACTATGCAGCAGGGGACCAATCAGACTGGTCCCCGGCTGCAGATCGTTGTCATTAGTCAGTCAGTTAGTGACTGACTAATGACAAGGACTTGTGGGGTTCCGGGCTGATCGGGTCTCTGGTGACCCGATCGCCCAGAAAATAACGATGATCGGAGCAGTCAGAGACCGCTCCGATCATCCTGAAGGGATAGGACCTAGGTGGCAGCTGCCACCTCGCTCCTAAACCCCTGCCATTGCTCGTTAGGACTAGCGACCAATGGCAGGAGGGGGGCGGGAGGTTAAAGGTGAAATCCCCGCTCTGCCCCGCCCCTAAATGTCGGGGCAGAGTGGGGGGAAGATGGCGGAGGGTCCCGGGACCAGCGATCATGTCCCGGGACCAGTGATCATGTCACGGGGCCAGCGATCACAGCGGGACCCGCGGCGGTACCGGACAGACAGTGCGGGACCAGCGGACGGAGCTGTGAAGATCAGCGGTAAGTGATCTTCACTGCTGCATTCCAGGAGTTGCCAAACTACAACTCCCAGCAAGCCGAGACAGCCAAAGGCTGTCTGGGCATGCTGGGAGTTGTAGTTTTGCAACATCTGGAGGCCCACAGTTTGGAGACCTCTACTGCGCCCACCGAACACTTGACATACACACATGAGGCATTTCCTTATTTGAGAGAAATTAGGTTACACATTTTGGGGGGATTTCTCTACTTTTACCTCTATAAAGATAAAAAAAAACTGGGTCTACAAGAACATACGAGTGTAAAAAATGCAGATTTTGAATTTTCTCCTTCACTTTGCTGCTATTCCTGTGAAATACCTAAAGGGTTAACTTCCTTACTGATTGTCATTTTGAATACGCTGAGGGGTGCAGTTTTTATAATGGGGTAATTTATGGGGTATTTCTAATAAGCCCTTCAAATCCACTTCAAAACTGAACTGGTCCCTGAAAAATTCAGATTTAGAAAATTTTGTGAAAAATTTGAAAATTGCTGCCCTCTGATGTCTTCCAAAAGTAAAAACATGTCAACTTTATGATGCAAGCATAAAGTAGACATATTGTATATGTGAATCTATATATAATTTATTTGGAATGCCTATTTTCCTTACAAGCAGAGAGCTTCAAAGTTTGAAAATTGCAACATTTTCAAATTTTTCATGAAATTTTGGAATTTTTCACCAAGAAAGGATGCAAGTATGGACAAAATTTTACCGCTATGTTAAAGTAGAATATATCACGAAAAAACATCCCAGAGTTATTAATGCTTAAAGTGACAGTTGTCAGATGTGCAAAAAACGCTCTGGTCCTTAAGGTGAAAATGGGCTTGGTCCTTAAGGGGTTAAATGTCTATAAAAAATAAAAATAAAAAACACAACAACAACATTGAGATAATGTCAAGTATGAATAAGCATTGCAGACATCATGCATACCATACAGTGTATAGCAGTGAAATGTCAGTAAGATTGTCAGTCAGTGAAATGTAATAGTACTAATAATATGTGCATAGTCATTAGAGATGCATAATAATATGTAGGTATATCTCTACAAAAATAAAAATAAAAAAAAATTAAAATAAAGGTATTGTTGGAAAATGTAAAAGTAATGTTACCATATTCATGGTTGTGTTCTTAACCTCTTCAGGACATAGGGCGTATGGATACGACTTGCATTCCAAGTCCATAAGGACCGAGGGCGTATCCATAGGCCCGTGGGAATTCCGGTCCCCACCGCTAGCCGGTTGGGGACCGGAGCCGGATGCCTGCTGAAATCGTTCAGCAGGCATCCCGGCATATCGCCCAGGGGGGTCATTATGCCCCCCATGTCGGCGACAATTCAGTCCAGCGATCTGCGGCGATTCCGGGTCAATCGGGTTTCCAGTGACCCGATGACCCGGAATTACTGGCTGATCGGGGCCAGAGCCTGCAGGGGTGAGGTGGCACTGGTGCCACCTCACCATCGCCCTGATTCGTCGGCCGGATTACCGGCCGACCAATCAGGGCGCCTGCTGCGGGTGTCACTCCCGCAACCCGCTCCGCCCCTCTTCCGGAGGACGTGAGCGAGTGCGGGACGTGCACCCCGGGTGCTGGGGACCCCGATCCCCGGTGTCAATGTTGGGATCGGGGCCCCAGGAGCAGCGGCGGCGACGACGAGGGACTGACCTGTGCGGCGTGGATCGTTGGAGGTGAGTGACAGCCTCCTGCTGTTGCTTAGCAACAGCTCCCAGCATGCAAAAAGGGCATGCTGGGAGCTGTAGTTATGCAACAGCAGGAGGCAGACCACCACAATTCCCAGCATTCCCTTATGGGCATGCTGGGACTTATGGTTTTGCAACAACTGGAGGCACATTTTTTCTATGGAAAAGTGTACCTTCAGCTGTTGTATAACTACAACTCCCAGCTTGCACACACAGCTAAAGTGCATGCTGGGAGTTGTAGTGATGCATCTGCTGGTTGCATAGAAACTACTGTGAATCCCCGCCCGTGCGACTGTACCCTAAAAACACTACACTACACTACACTAACACAAAATAAAATAAAAAGTAAAAAACACTACATATGCACATACCCCTACACAGCCCCCCTCCCCTCCCCAATAAAAATGAAAGCGTCTGGTACGCCACTGTTTACAAAACGGAGCCTCCAGCTGTTGCAAAACAACAACTCCCAGTATTGTCGGACAGCCGTTGACTGTCCAGGCATGCTGGGAGTTTTACAACAGCTGGAGGCACCCTGTTTGGGAATCACTGGCGTAGAATTCCCCTATGTCCACCCCTATGCAAGTCCCTAATTTAGGCCTCAAATGCGCATGGCGCTCTCACTTTGGAGCCCTGTCGTATTTCGAGGCAACAGTTAAGGGTCACATATGGGGTATCGCCGTACTCGGGAGAAATTGTGTTACAAATTTTGGGGGGTATTTTCTGCTTTTACCCTTTTTAAAAATGTAAAATTTTTGGGAAAACAAGCATTTTTTTTTTTTACATACGCAAAAGTCGTGAAACACCTGTGGGGTATAAAGGTTCACTTAACCCCTTGTTACGTTCCCTGAGGGGTCTAGTTTCCAAAATAGTATGCCATGTGTTTTTTTTTTTTGCTGTCCTGGCACCATAGGGGCTTCCTAAATGCGGCATGCCCCCAGAGCAAAATTTGCTTTCAAAAAGCCAAATGTGACTCCTTCTCTTCCGAGACCTGTAGTGCGCCAGCAGAGCACTTTTCACCCCCATATGGCATGTTTTCTGAATCGGGAGAAATTGGGCTTCAAATTTTTAGGGGTATTTTCTGCTATTACCCTTTTTAAAAATGTAAAATTTTTGGGAAAACAAGCATTTTAGGTAATTTTTTTTTTTTTTTTTACATTTGCAAAAGTCGTGAAACACCTGTGGGGTATAAAGGCTCACTTTATCCCATGTTACATTCCCCGAGGGGTCTAGTTTCCAAAATGGTAGGGCTTCCTAAATGCAACATGCCCCCCAAAAACCATTTCAGAAAAACGTACTCTCCAAAATCCCCTTGTCCCCCTTCCATTCTGAGCCCTCTACTGCGCCCGCCGAACACTTTACATAGACATATGAGGTATGTGCTTACTCGAGAGAAATTGGGCTACAAATATAAGTAAAAATTTTCTCCTTTTACCCCTTGTAAAAATTCAAAAATTGGGTCTACAAGAACATGTGAATGTAAAAAATGAAGATTGTGAATTTTTTCAAATCTTCACTTTGCTGCTATTCGTGTGAAACACCTAAAGGGTTAAAACGCTGACTGAATGTCATTTTGAATACTTTGGGGGGTGTAGTTTTTATAATGGGGTCATTTATGGGGTATTTCTAATATGAAGACCCTTCAAATCCACTTCAAACCTGAACTGGTACCTGAAAAATATCGAGTTTGAAAATTTTGTGAAAAATCGGAAAATTGCTGCTGAACTTTGAAGCCCTCTGGTGTCTTCCAAAAGTAAAAACTCATCAATTTTATGATGCAAATATAAAGTAGACATATTGTATATGTGAACCAAAAAAAATGTATTCGTAATATCCATTTTCCTTACAAGCAGAAAGCTTCAAAGTTAGAAAAATGCAACATTTTCTAATTTTTCATCAAATTTACAGATTTTTCACCAAGAAAGGATGCAAGTATCGACAACAAATTACCACTATGTTAAAGTAGAATATTTCACGAAAAAACAATCTCGGAATCAGAATTATAACTAAAAGCATTCCAGAGTTATTAATGTTTAAAGTGACAGTGGTCAGATGTGCAAAAAACGCTCCGGTCCTTAAGGCCAAAATGGGCTTGGTCCTGAAGGGGTTAAGGAACCTTGTCTCGACCATTAAATGGTTCTGTATATCCAGCAAGTACTAAAGTTAACCAATGTCATCCTGTTCCCAAGTAACAGCGCATGTATGGACATTTTAATGTGTACAGAGACTCTACTTTATTATTTTCTCGTTCATCAGCCTGAAATTGAACGTTCTAATTAAATGCTTCAGGACTGCATACGACCCAATGGCCCAATTCGCTCCTCTCCCTAAAGGGACAGACATTGAGGGCCACTAAGCAAGGGGGTTTGCGCATTAACCAAGGGGGTTTGTGGTGTCCTGGTACAGGAACTGTCCCCTCAGGAAGAGTCTCTTAGGTCCATAGGGCTCTCCTGCAGGGCTCCCCCCTTGTTGTCTCATATAAATGCAGTGTATATTCATTATGTGTATCTATTATTCATATGTATAAAGTTGTACAGTTTGTATAAAATGTATAGTACCTTCCTTGGTCATGTGATCTACTGTCATTTGATATGCTCAGAGTTCCATGGGCACAGGAAACCCAGGCATTAGCAACCAATGGGCTTTAGTCCTGCCCCCTAGTATATAAGGGGCTGAAGTCTCTATTCTCTCTCTCTCTTATCTCTTGGACTCATTAGGAAGCACAAAGTCCTGTATACTGCAAATTCATCTCATCTAGGCCAAAGCCTAAAGAAACACAGCCACTTCTAAAACGTGAGTTACAATTATCTCTACAAATCCAGTGACTACTCCTCAGCTAAGGAATATATTAGTAGCACAGTGGTCTGCCTCAATATCTCAATAATAGCAAGTCCAAGCAAGCCTGCGAGGTATCCTGTGTCCCGGTTGCCTCTGAAGGAACTGCATAATTGTAAAGACTGTTCCCTAAACATTTTAAGTAAAAGTTCCAGTTTATTCAGAATCCTTGCTGTGGACATTTCTTTATTACAAACCATTTTTGGGTTGGTTGACAGCGGTTACCATACCGGAATAACCACATCCTGGCGTCACGAACACTAAGGGGTTAACAATATCTTGCCCCCAGGGTTTATACCACCAGACCCTGCTACATACTGCAACACCCCAGTCAACACATCTCAATGTAGTAGCAGGTAAACTCAGACTTACAAGTGGGTTGAGTTCAGTTCACATTGGGTGAGATATCAAAAAATTACTGTAATTTCTTATCCAGCGATATTAATCACGCCATTTTTTTTCTCCTCACATTTTTAAAGGTCTCTTGTGCTGCTTTGAAAATATTAACCCCTTAAGGACGCAGGGCATATCCATATGCCCCCGTTTCCGAGTCCTTAAGGACTCAGGGCGTATGGGTACACCCTGCGTTCTTCCTGCCCCTGCCGCTGGCTGGGCAGGGACCGGACGGGGATGCCTGCTGATATCGTTCGGCAGGCATCCCGGCATATCGCCCAGGGGGGTGCAGAGGTCCCCCCCATATCGGCGATCGACGCAAATCGCTCGTCAATTCAGACGAGCGATTTGCAGTTATTCCGTGTCAATCGGGTCTCTGGTGACCCGGAAAAAATGGGTGACTGGGGCTGTCCGAGACAGCCCCATTCACCCTTACTCAGCAGGAGTGAGGTGGCACTGGTGCCACCTCACGATCACGTGATTGATGGGTCGGAACGACCGATCAATCACGGACTTGCTGGGGACAGCGATCGGAGCGGAGATCGGCGCAGGCAGGGGTCTCCTACCTTTCCCTGGTCCGGCGGGTGTCCCCTCAGGATCGGTGGCGGCGACAGGAGCATGCACTTTGGTAGTCTGTGCATGCTGGGAGTTGTAGTTATGCAACAGCTGGAGGCACATTTTTTCTATGAAAAAGTGAGCATCCAGTTGTTCATAACTACAACTCCCAACATGCACAGACTACCAGAGGGTATGCTGGGATTTGTAGCAGTGTGCCACCAGCTGTTGCAAAACTACAACTCTCAGTATGCCCTTCGGCTGTCAATGCATGCTGATTGTTGCAGTTTTGCTCAGGGTTCTGCAACCAGTGTGCCTCCAACTGTTGCAAAAATACAACTCCCAGCATGCACTGAGAGACTGTACATGCTGGGAGTTCTAGTTTTGCAACAGCTGGAGGCACAATGGTTGTGAAACACTAAAGTAAAGTAACAAACTCTCAGTGTTTCGCAACCAATGTGCCTCCAGCTGTTGCATAACTACAACTCCCAGCATGTATGGTCTGTCAGTGCATGCTGGGAGTTGTAGTTTTGCAACAGCTGGAGGTCCCCCCCCATGTGAATGTACATGGTACATTCACACTGGCAGGTTTACTACGCGTTCTGCTGCAAGTTTGAGATGTGGCAAATTTTCCGCAGCAGCTCAAACTCTCAGCGAGAAACTTACTGTAAACCTCTGCCTGTGTGAATGTACCCTAAAAACACTACACTACACAAAATAAAAAGTAAAATATTACATAAGCCTACACAGTGCCCCCCCCAATAAAAAAAAAAAGGTCTTGTACGGCACTGTTTGCAAAACGGAGCCTCCAGCTGTTGAAAAACAACAACTCACAGTATTGCCGGACAGCCACTGGCTGTCAAGGCATGCTGGGAGTTTTGCAACAGCTGGAGACACCCTGTTTGGGAAATACTGCCATAGGGTATTTTTGTGGCGGATTCAATTCCCCAATTTAGGCCTCAAATGTGCATGTTGCTCTCTTGCTTCAGAGCCCTGTGGTATTTCAAGGAAACAGTTTAAGGCCACATATGGGGTATTTCCGTACTCGGGAGAAATTGCGTTACAAATTTTGGGGGGCTTTTTTTCCTTTTACATCTTATGAAAAGGTAAAGTTGGGGCGTACTAACATGCTGGTGTTGCCCCATACTTTAAATTTTCACAAGCGGTAAAAGGAAAAAAAGAGCCCCAAAATTTGTAACGCAATTTCTCTTGAGTACAGAACTACCCCATATGTGGACGTAAAATGCTCTGTGGGCGCACAACAAGGCTCAGGAGTGAGAGCGCACTATGTACATTTGAGGTCTAAATTGGTGATTTGCAAAGGGGTGGCTGATTTTACAGCGGTTCTGACATAAACGCGAAACAATAAATTCCCACATGTGACCCCATTTTGGAAACTAAACCCCTCACGGAATGTAACAAGCGGCATAGTGAGCCTTAACATCCCACAGGTGTTTGACAAATTTACGTTAAAGTTGGATGTGAAAATAAAAAAATTTAAAAAAATTCACTAAAATGCTGGTGTTACCCTACATTTTTCATTTTCACAAGGGAGAATAGGAAAAAAGCCGCCCAAAATTTGTAACCCTATTTCTTCTGAGTAAGAACATACCCCATATATGGATGTAAAGTGCTCTGCGGGAGAACTACAATGTTCAGAAGAGAAGGAGTAACCTTGGGCTTTTGGCAAGAGAAGGTGTCTGAAATTGAAGGCCATGTGTGTTTACAAATCCCCCATAGTGCCGGAACAGTGGACCCCCCCCCTCCCCACATGTGACCCCCATTTTGGAAACTACACCCCTCATGTAATAATGGGTACAGTGAGCATGTACGCCCCACAGGTGTCTGACAGATTTTTGGAACAGTGTTCCGTGAAAATTTAAAATGTTATATTTTTATTTGCACTGCCCACTGTTCCAAAGATCTATCAAATGCTAGTGGGGTGTAAATGTTCACTGCACCCTTTATTCAATTCTAAGAGGGGTGTAGTTTCCAAAATGGGGTCACATGTGGGGGGGGGGTCCCACTGTTCTGGCACCAGGGGGGCTTTGTAAACACACATGGCCTCCCACTTCTATTCCAACCAAATCCTCTCACCAAAAGCTCAATGGCGCTCCTTCTCTTCTGAGCATTGTAGTTCGCCCGCAGAGCACTTTACATCCACATATGGGGTATTTCCATACTCAGAAGAAATGGGGTTACAAATTTTGGGAGGCTTTTTCTCCAATTACCCCTTGTGAAAATGAAAAATTTGGGCTTACACCATCATTTTAGTGAAAAAAATCAAATTTTTAATTTTCTCGTCCAACTTTAGCAGAAATTTGTAAAGCACCTGTGGGGTGTTAAAGCTCACTGTACGCTTTGTTAAGTTCCTTGAAGGGTGTAGTTTCCAAAATAGTATGCAATGTGTTTTATTTATTTATTTATTTATTTTTTTTTTTTGCTGTTCTGGCACCATAGTGGCTTACTAAATGCAACATGCCCCCCAAAAACAATTTTAGCACAGTTTGCTTTCCAAAAGCCAAATGTGACTTCTTCTCTTCTGAACATTGTAGTGTGCCAGCAGAACACTTGACATCCACACAGTGGGTCTTTCCATATTCAGAAGAGATGGGATTACAAATTTTGGGGGGCATTTTCTCTTATAACCCCTTGTAAAAATGTAAAATTTGGGGGAAAACCAGCATTTTAGTGAAAAAAAAAATGCATTTACACATCCGACTTTAACGAAAAGTCGTCAAACACCTGTGAGGTGTTTAGGCTCAGCAGACCCCTTGTTACATTCCTTGGGGGGTGTAGTTTCCAAAATAGTATGCCATGTGGGGGGGGGGGGTTCTGATATTTTGGCACCATAGGGGCTTCCTAAATGTGACATACCCCTTAAAAACCATTTCACAAACACTCTCCAAAATCCCATTGTCGCTCCTTCCCTTCTGAGCCTTGTAGTGCACCCACAGAGCACTTGACATCCACATATGATGTAATTCCTTACTCGAGAGAAATTGGGTTACAAATTTTGGGGGGCTTTTTCTCCTTTTACCCTTAGTAAAATTTCAAAAACTGGGTCTACAAGAACATGCAAGTGTAAAAATTAAGATTTACTCCTTTACCTTGCTGCTATTCCTGTGAAACTGAAACTTGGGGGGGGGGGGTGCAGTTTTTATAAGGGGGGCATTTATGGGGTATATCTAATAAGAAGACTCCTCAAACGCACTTCAATACTGAACTGGTCCCTGAAAAATTCAGATTTTGAAAATTTTTGTGGAAAATGTGAAAATTGCTGCTGAACTTTGAAGCTCTTTGATGTCTTCCAAAAGTAAAAACATGTCAACTTCATGATGCAAATATAAAGTAGACATACTGTATATGTGAATCAATATATAATTTATTTGCAATATCCATTTTCCTTAAAAGCGGAGAGTTTCAAAGTTAGAAAAATGCAAAATTTTCAAAATTTGAATGAAATTTGGGGATTTTTCACCAAGAAAGGATGCAAGTAACGATGAAAATTTACCACTGTGTTAAAGTTGAATATGTCACGAAAAAACAGTCTTGGAATCAGAATAATTGGTAAAAGCATCTTAGAGTTATTAATGCTTAAAGTGACAGTGGTCAGAATTGCAAAAAAGGGCTGAGTCCTTAAAGGGGTACTCCGCCCATAGACATCTTATCCCCTATCCAAAGGATAGGGGATAAGATGTCAGATCGCCGGGGTCCCACTGCTGGGAACCCCCGGGATCGCCACTGCGGCACCACGCTATCATTAATGCACAGAGCGAATTCGCTCTCTGTGTAATGACGGGCAATATAGGGGACGGAGCAGCGTGACGTCATGGCTCCGCCCCTTGTGACATCTCGACCTGCCCTCTTAACGCAAGTCTATGGCAGGGGGCATGACAACCGCCACGCCCCCTCCCATCGATTTGTATTGAGGGGACGGGCCGTGACATCACAAAGGGGGTGGAGCTGTGACGTCAGAAGGGGGCGGAGCCGTGACATCATGATGTTCCAGCTCCTGTATTGACCGTCATTACTCGCAGAGCGAACTCGCTCTGTGCAGTAATGATAGCGTGGTGCCGCAGCGAAGATCCCGGGGGTCCCCAGCAGTGGGACCCCAGCGATCTGACATCTTTTCCACCATCCTTTGGATAGGGGATAAGATGTCTAGGGGCGGAGTACCCCTTTAAGGTGAAAAAGGGCTCAGTCCTTAAGGGGTTAAAATACGAGAGTTCATTTTCGCTACACTTTTTTTTTGCGTCAAATATGCTGAGTTTGGAACCAAATTTTCATGGAAAATTCTGGCGGAGCATCTCACACAATATTCCATGATTACCAGTGCCCATACAAGCAATTACTATATGAATACAACATGTCCAGGGGTTAAAAGTTCAGTGACCATAAAAAATTAATTATTTATTTTTAACCCCTTTGACCCCTTAAGGACCCAGGGCGTATGGATATGCCCTCGGTTTCTGATCATTAAGGCCCCAGGGCATATCCATACGCCCCTTGGGAATTCCAGGCCCCACCGTGCGGGGATCGGGATGCCTGCTGAAATCATTCAGCAGGCATCCCGTGCAAATGCCCAGGGGGGTCTATGGTGACCTGGAATATAAGGGGGATCGCGGTTGTCCAAGACACCCACGATCACCCTGAAGGGAAGAGGTGCCACCCCTCCTATCCCTCCTATCCCTGGTATTGGTCATCAAGAAGCAACGACCAATAGCAGATTGGGGCGAGGGGGGGGGGGGGGTTAACTTTCGGTTTCCCCGTTCTGCTGACCCACAATAGGCAGGGCAGAACGGGGAAACCGACAGGGACCGGCACCGAAGTACACTCACCTGTCAGAGGCAGCTGCGGGTGGCGATCGGCGGCAGAAGAGGATGGCGATGTGGCTCTCTGGATCCTACGGAAGCTAGTGAGTTGCCTAGCAACATCTGGAGGGCCACAGTTTGGAGATCACTGTGCAGTGGTCTCTAAACTGTGGCCCTATAGATGTTGCAAAACTGCAAATCCCAGCATGCCCAAACAGCAAACAGCTGTCTCGGCATGCTGGGAGTTGTAGTTGCGTACCTCCAGCTGTTGCATAACTACATCTCCCAGCATGCCCTTTGGCGATCAGTACATGCTGGGAGTTGTAGTTTTTCAACAGCTGGAGGCATACTGGTTGGAATATACTGAGTTAGGGAACAGAACCTAACTGAAGGTTTTCCAACCAGTGTGCCTCCAGCTGTTGCAAAAGTACAACGCCCAGAATGCAGGGTACATTCACACAGGCGAGTTTACAGTGAGTTTTCCGCTTCAAGTTTGAGCTGCGGCAAATTTTTCGCCGCAGCGCAAACTCCTAGCGGGGAAACTCACCATAAACGCCCACCAGTGTGAATGTACCCTACAAACACTACACTACACTAACACATAATAAAGGGTAAAACACTACATATACACCCCCTTACACTGCCCCCCCCCCCCCAATAAACAAAAAAAATGAAAAATATATCGTACAGCAGTGTTTCCAAAACGGAGCCTTCAGCTGTTGCAAAACAACAACTCCCAGCATTGACTGTCCAGGCATGCTGGGAGTTTATTAACAGCTGGAGGTACCCTGTTTGGGAATCACTGGTGTAGAATACCCCTATGTCCACCCCTATGCAATCCCTAATTAATTCCTCAAATGCACATGGTGCTCTCTCACTTTGGAGCCCTATTGTATTTCAAGGAAACAGTTTAGGTCCACGTATGGGGTATTTCCGTACTTGGGAGAAATTGCACTACAAATTTTGGGGGGCTTTTTCTCCTTTTACCCCTTATGAAAAGGAAAAGTTGGGGGCTACACCAGCCTGTTAGTATAAAAAAATAAACATGCTGGTGTTGCCCCATACTTTTTATTTTCACAAGTGGTAAAAGGAAAAGCACGGAAATACCCCATATGTGGGGTGTAAAATGCTCTGTGGACGCACAACAATGCTCAGGAATGAGAGCGCACCATGACCATTTGAGGCCTAAATTGGTGATTTGCACAGGGGTGGCTGATTTTACAGCGGTTCTGACATAATCACAAAAAAATAAATACCTACATGTGACCCCATTTTGGAAACTACAACCCGCACGGAACATAAGGGGTATAGTGAGCCTTAACAACCAAGAATTTTCATTAAAGTTGGATGGGAAAATGAAAAAACAAACATTTTTTGACTAAAATGATGGCGTTACCCTAAATTTTTCATTTTCACAAGGGAAAATAGGAAAAAAAATGCCCCCAAAAATTTGTAACCCCATTACTTCTGAGTAAGAACATACCCCATATGTGGATGTAAAGTGTAACCCCACATGTAACCCCAATTTGGAATCTACACCCCTCACATATTGTAATAGGGGGTGCAGTGAGCATTTACGCTCCACAGGTGTCTGACAGATTTTTGGAACAGTGGTCCGTGAAAATGAAAAATGCAATTTTTCATTTGCACAGCTCACTGTTCCAAAGACCTGTCAAACATCAGTGGGGTGTAAATACTCACTGCACCCCTTATTAAATTCTGTGAGGGGTGTAGTTTCCAAAATGGGGTTACATGTGGGGGGTCCACTGTTCTGGCACCACGGGGGGCTTTGTAAACGCACATGGCCCCTGACTTCCATTCCAAACAAATTCTCTCTCCAAAAGCTCAATGGTGCTCCTCCTCTTCTGAGCATTGTAGTGCGCTCGGTCCAGAGATCTTGAGACCAGAGAAGTAGATTGTCGATATTACTGATCAGTATTAACCCCTTGGGGAAGGAGCCCATTATAACCCTAAAAAAGGGAGCATTTTTTGCAAATCTGACCACTGTCACTTTAAGCATTAATTACTCTGGGATGCTTTTACTTATAAATTTGATTTTGAGACTGTTTTTTCATGACATATTCTACTTTATGGTAGTGGTAAATTTTTGTCGATATTTGCATCATTTCTTGGTGAAAAATTCAAAAATTTGATGAAAAATTTGAAAATGTTGCAATTTTAAAACTTTGAAGCTCTCTGCTTGTAAGGAAAATAGACATTCCAAATAAATTATACATTGATTCACAAATACAATATGTCTACTTTATATTTGCATCATAAGTTTGACATATTTTTACTTTTGGAAGACATCAGAGGGCTTCAAAGTTCAGCAGCAATTTTCACATTTTTCACAAAATTTTCAAAATCGGAATTTTTCAGGGACCAGTTCAGGTTTGAAGTGGATTTGAACGGCCTTCCTATTAGAAATACCCCACAAATGACCCAATTATAAAAACTGCACCCCTCAAAGTATCCAAAATGACATTCAGTAAGTTTGTTAACCCTTTAGGTGTTTCACAGGAATAGCAGCAAAGTGAAGGAGAAAATTCAAAATCTTAATTTTTTACACTAGCATGTTCTTGTAGACCCAGTTTTTTTTTACAATTGGTAATAGGAGAAAAAGCCTCCAAAAATTTGTAACTCAATTTCTCTCGAGTAAGGAAATACCTCATATGTGTGTGTCAAGTGTTCGGCGGGTGCAGTAGAGGGCTCAGAAGGGAAGGAGCAACAATGGCATTTTGGAGAGTGAATTTTGCTGAAATGGTTTTTGGGGGGCATGTCACATTTAGGAAGGCCCTATGGTGCCAGAACACCAGCAGAAAACCCCACATGGCACACCATTTTGGAAACTACACCCCTCAAGGCACATAACAAGGGGTCCAGTGAGCCATAACACCACGCAGGTGTTTGACGACTTTTCGTTAAAATCAGATGTGTAAATTTTTCCACTAAAGTGCTGTTTCTTCCCCAAATTTACAATTTTTACAAAGGGTTATGGGAGAGAATGCCCCCCAAAATTTGTAACCCCATCTCTTCTGAGTATGGAAATACCCCATGTTAGGACGTAAAATGCTCTGCATGCGAAATACAATGCTCAGAAGAGGAGGAGCGCCATTGAGCTTTTGGAAAGAGAATTCATTTGGGATGGTAGTCAAGGGCCATGTGCGTTTACAAAAGCCCCCTGTGGTGCCAGAACAATGGACCCCCCACATGTGACCCCATTTTGGAAACTACACCCCTCACAGAATGTAATAAGGGATGCAGTGAGTATTTACACCCCACTGGCATTTGACAGATCTTTGGAACAGTGGACTGTGAAAATGAAAAATACAATTTTTCATTTTCACGGACCACTGTTCCAAAAATCTGTCAGACAAATGTGGGGCGTAAATGCTCACTGTACCCCTTATTACATTACACGAGGGGTGTAGTTTCCAAAATGAGGTCACATGTGGGGGGGGTCAATTGTTCTGGCACTATGGGGGCTTTGTAAAAACTCATGTGGCCTTCAAATCCGGACACATTTTCTCTTCAAAATCCCAATGGCGCTCCTTCTCTTCTGAGCATTGTAGTGCGCCTGCCGAGCACTTTACATCCACATTTGGGGTATGTTCTTACTCAGAGGAAATGGGGTTAGGAATTTTGGGGGGCTTTTTTCCTATTTTCCCTTGTGAAAATGAAAAATTTAGGGTAACACCAGCATTTTAGTGAAAACATTTTTTTTTTTCATTTTCCCATCCAAATTTAATGAAAATTCGTCAAACACCTGTGGGGTGTTCAGGCTCACTATACCCCTTGTTACGTTCCGTGGAGGGTGTAGTTTCCAAAATGGGGTCATATGTGGGTATTTAGGTTTTTGCATTTATGTCAGAACCACTGTAAAATCAGCCACCCCTGTGCAAATCACCAATTTAGGCCTCAAATGTACATGGTGTGCTCTCACTCCTGAGCCTTGTTGTGCATCCGCAGAGCGTTTTACGCCCACATCTGGGATACTTCCGCACTCAGGAGAAATTGCTTTACTAATTTTGGGGGGCTTTTTTTCCTTTTACTGCTTGTGAAAATAAAAAGTATGGGGCAACACCAGCATGTTAGTGTAAACATTTTTTTTTTACACTAACAGGCTGGTGTAACCCCCAACTTTTCCTTTTCATAAGGGGTAAAAGGAGAAAAAGCCCCCCAAAATTTGTAGTGCAATTTCTCCCAATTACGGAAATACCCCATATGTGGCCCTAAACTGTTTCCTTGAAATACGACAGGGATTTGAAGTGAGAGAGCGCCATGCGCATTTGAGGAATAAATTAGGAATTGCATAGGGGTGGACATAGGGGTATTCTATGCCAGTGATTCCCAAAAAGGGTGCCTCCAGCTGTTGCTTAACTCCTACCATGCGTGGACAGTCAGTGGCTGTCCGGAAATGCTGGGAGTTGTTGTTTTGCAACAGCTGGAGGTTCCGTTTTGGAAACACTGCCGTACAATACGATTTTCATTTTTATTGGGGGGGGGACAGTGTAAGGGGGTGTATATGTATTGTTTTTCTTTATTATGTGGTAGTGTAGTGTTTTTAGGGTACATTCACACTGGCGTGTTACGGTGAGTTTCCCGCTAGGAGTTTCAGCTGCGGCGAAAAATTTGCCGCAGACCAAACTTGAAGCAGGAAACTTACTGCAAACCTGCCCGTGTGAATGTACCCTGTACGTTCACATGGGGGGACAAACCTCCAGCTGTTTCAAAACCACAACTCCCAGCATGCACTGACAGTGCATGCTGGGAGTTGTACTTTTGCAACAGCTGGAGGCACACTGGTTGGAAAACCTTCAGTTAGGCTATGTTACCTAACAGTATTTTCCAACCAGTGTGCCTCCAGCTGTTGCAAAACTACAACTCCCAGCATGTACTGACATACCGTGCATGCTGGGAGTTGTACTTTTGCAACAGCTGGAGGCACACTGGTTAAAAACCTTCAGTTAGGCTATGTTACCTAACAGTATTTTCCAACCAGTGTGCCTCCAGCTGTTGCAAAACTACAACTCCCAGCATGTACTGACATACCATGCATGCTGGGAGTTGTAGTTTTGCAACAGCTGGAGGCACACTGGTTGGAAAACCTTCAGTTAGGTTCTGTTAAACAGTATTTTCCAACCAGTGTTCCTCCAGCTGTTGCAAAACTACAACTCCCAGCATGTACTAATCACGGAAGGGCATGCTGGGAGATGTAGTTATGCACCAGCTGGAGGTTACGCAACTACAATTCCCAACATGGTGAGACAGCTGTTTGCTGTTTGAGCATGCTGGGATTTGCAGTTTTGCAACATCTGGAGGGCTACAGTTTATAGACCACTGCACAGTGATTTCCAAACTGTGACCCTCCAGATGTTGCAAAACTACAAATCCCAGCATGCCCAGACAGCAAAGAGCTGTTTGAGCATGCTAGGATTTGTAGTTTTGCAAGATCTGGAGGGATACAGTTTAGAGACCACTATATAGTGGTCTTAAACTGCAGCCCTCCAGCTGTTGCAAAACTACATATTCCAGCATGCCCAAACAGCAAACAGCTGTCTGGGCATGCTGGGAGTTGTAGTTTTGCAACATCTGGAGGGCTAGAGTCTCAGACTGTAGCCATCCAGATGTTGCTAGGCAACTTACCGGCTTCTGTAGGATCCAGGGAGCCGTCTTATTCTGCCGCCCACCGCCCGCGCCGATCTCCGTCGCCGCCCGCCAATCACCATCGCCCGCAGCCTCCAGAGGGGTAAGTGAACCTTCGGCGTTTGGTCCCGTTGTTTCCCCGTCCTGCCCCGCCTATTGTGGGTGGGCAGGACGAAGAAAACGAAAGTAAATCCCTCCACCCCGATCTGCTATTGGTGGTCACGTCTAGACCACCAATAGCAGGGATAGGAGGGGTGGCACCCCTGCCACCTCACTCCTATCCCTTCTTAGACTACCGCGATCCCCCTTCTATTTCGGGTCACCATAGACCTGTGATGACCCGGAATCGGCGCAAATCGCAAGTGTGAATTCAATTGAGATTTGCGCTGATCGCCGACATGGGGGGGGTCTAATGACCCCCCAAGGGCATTTGCACGGGGTGCCTGCTGATAGATATCAGCAGTCACCCCGGTCCGGTCCACACCCGGCCCGTGGCGGGGACCGAAATTCCCACGGGCGTATGGATACGCCCTTCGTCCTTAAGTACCAGGATGCAAGGGCGTATGCATACGCCCTTTGTCCCCAACAGGTTAAAAATCAAAAGATAGCTATTAACTGTTACAGTTTAATAATGGGAATAATTACCTCCTCCAATAAAAAAAATTAATTCCCCCTCTTTTCCCATTTTACAAATACAAATTTGTAAAAAAAATAAAATAAATCAACATATTTGGTATAGCAATGTCAAGAATAGTCCGAATGATAAAATATAACATTAATGATTCCATACAGTGAACGGCATAAAACGTAAAAATAACAAAGTCCAATGCTGATTTGTGATCACATCCCGGAAAAAAAATAAAAAAGTTAATTAAAAAAAAGGCATCAAAAATCACATATACGCAAATGTGGTACCGATAAAAACAGCAAATCACAGATTAAGTGCCAGTACAAGCATAACCATATGAATAAAACATGTCCATGGGTTAAATGTGAGTGCAGGTGCAGTGACAATGAAAAAAATATATATTTTTTTTAACCCTTTCAGGACCACAGGTTTTCATTTTTGCGCTAGTTTTTTCCTCCTCACCTTCCTAAAATCATAACACAGACTCCTATAAGGGCTGTTTTTTTTTTGCACCACACATTGTACTTTGTAATTACATCAATAATTTCACCACAAAATCTACGGCAAAGCTAGAAAAAAAATATTTGTTGGGCAAAATTGAAAAAAACAAACGCCATTTTGAATTTTTTTTTAGGGGCTTACGGTTGTACACAGTGCAGTTTTCGGTAAAAATTACACCTTATATTTTTTCTGTAGATCCATACAATTAAATTGATACCCAGCTTATTAAGGTTTGATTTTGTTTTACTTATTATAACTTTTTTTTTCTTCTCCTTTTTTATTTGCTCAAAAAAATGCATACAAAATTGTGTTACAAAAAAACAAAAACACACTGATAAATTTTATGCCTATACGAGCCCATCTCCTCCTCACTCTTCCCTTCATTCAACAATAGGATTATAATGGATTCCCTCATAGAAAGTGGCAACCCTAATCCCTTCCCACTAGAGGACAAAACTCAGGCTAATGCTGGTAACAGGCAGCTACTGTATCTTCTGTATACCTCAAAAGGGAGGCCATCACTCCCAGGGGTGGTATTACCCCGTGTTTTTTTAAGAGCATGTTCTAATTCCCCCACACTTACTGAATTCTCCATTTCCTCCCTAACTTCACTCGGGATTTGAGGGAGCCCTATTACTTGTAGGTACTTTTTTATTTCTTTACTTTCTTTCTCTATTTCTGATGTATATAATTCCTTGTAATATTCTCCAAATTTTCTAAGAACCTCTTTCCTTCCCACACATTCCTTACCTTCCCTCCCTATAATTCTCTGAGGCCCTGGAGAGGCTCTCTGCTACCTCACCAGTGACATCAGAAACTTATTTGAGGTACCCGCCTCTACCAGTCTCTGGTGTCCCTGGAAAAGGGACTTGCTCTTACTTTTACTTAACAGATAGCCGTCCAGGGCATCCTGGCACTCCTGCCACTTACTTTTACCTTCCTCCGTGGGGTTCCGTACTTGTTGTTCTTCAAACAATTCTTCCTCAGCTCTTCCTCCCTACTCCTAAACTCCCGCTTCTTTCTTTTAATTGCTCTTATTAACTCTCCCCTGAGGAACGCCTTCCCCGCTTCCCATACCATCTGGTCACTCGCTGTCCCCCAGTTGTTCCTAAAGTACTCTACAAGACTCTTTAATATCCCTCCGTTATCTATAAGTGTAAACCAGTGTGCGTTAATTTTTAACAAACCCTCCCAGGGCAACCCTCCCGTAATAATATTTATCTCTATCGCTGCGTGGTCAGACAGGCAGCGAGTGAGATAAGGAATCTGGCTTATTTTATCCCAGCTTTGGGGATTACCAATACATGTATCTATTCTGGACAGAGTTCGGCTGGTTTTATTCCAGCAAGAATACTTTCTAGCTTCCGGATTTTGCATCCTCCAAATATCCTTCCATCCGAACTCTGTGCAGATTTTAGCCAATAGGGACACCCCCGTACTTCTAACTGCTCCCTGCATACGAAGTCTATCCATTTCCTCTGAGCTTACACAGTTTATATCTCCCTGCAGGAACATAGGACAGTCCTTCCCTACACAAAAATCCAAAAGCTTAATCAAAATATCTGAGGAGAAAGGAGGAGGGACATAAACAAAGGCTAGAACACAAATCAAACCATCCATATTGCCATGTAAAAAGATGAATCGCCCATACTCATCCACCCTCTTCCCAAACAGCTCCCATTTTATACGCCTATGAAAGAGAACCGAAACTCCCCTTGAGTGAGAAGAGAAAAAGGAGTGGTAGCTATTACCCCACCAATTTCTTCCCAGGAGGTGCACCGTGTCCCCCGTAAGGTGTGTCTCGAGCAAGCCCACCACACACGGGAGGTGGTTTCTTACTACCCTCATTACTGCCATCCTCTTAACATTGTCCCCTAATCCCCCAACGTTCCATGCGAGAATCTTAATTTTGTTTACCTTATTCTGCAACACAACAGAGGGGATGGGAAAGAGCAACGCCTAGGCATCCTAACCATTGGGAAAGAATAAAGAAAGCAGAGGAGAAATAAAAAAATAAATAAAAAAGAAAAGGAAACCATCACAACCCCCTCTGGGCATGCCCACCCCCTTTTTTTCATGTCTTCTCTTATTAGATTTATATCTACCCCAATTACACCAATCTGACCAGAGAGATCATCTATGGAGTTGTTACACTTGTAACTTTTTGCACCAAAATTAGTAGGTTTAAAATTGTCCTCTTCTGGCCTCTATAACTTTTTTATTTTTCCATATACAGGGATGAATACAGCAAAAAACTTAGACCTCATACAGTTTAAAACATACTTATATTGTTTAAAAAGTTTGATATATATTTATATTTTTTGAAGCAGTACAAAAATAGTAAAGTGTTTACCCAAGCATTGACCCGCAGTATAAAAAGAACATGTCGGTGTTATCATACAGTTCATTGTGTAAAAACAAAAACTATCAAAAGTTGCAAAATTGCGGTTTTCTTCTCAATTTCCTGTTGCAAATAATATATATATTTTTTTATAGTACCATATATTCTATGTTAAAATGAAAGGCTTCATTACAAAGTACAGTTGGTTGCAAAAGAAATAAACCCTCATATTGGTCTTTAGGTTGAACATTTTAAGATTTATGGCTCTTAGAAGGGGAGGAGGAAAAAATTTTAAGGTAAAAATGAAAATTTCCTGTGTCCTCAAGACCAAAAAGGGCTGTGACCCTGAAGGGGTTAAAGCTGTAATCTTCAAATCCTTTGTAAACCCCCAGTATAACTGTACATAGTGTAAGTAAAGTACAGTACAGCCATTACAATGGATACACATACACGTGATGTCATCTGCTGTGACATCACACATCAAAGAGACTTTCTCCAGGGTAGAATCCAATCCCTAACACTTATTTCCTCGGTTCGGCGGGTGAACACGTTCTCCTACTAGACCTGCGCTTATTTTGCAAATTGAAGAGAATTTTGTCTATTTAGGCAAAAGGATCCTGTAAGGACGGTGACCATGAAGCTAAGAGGTAGGAATAATGAAAACTTCCAAAATTTCAGTTTATAAATGGATTTAACATGAATGTATTAGTGTAAAGTTAATATAGTAGAGTGCAGTAAAGTTACTGATGTTCTCTTGTACAGTCTATCCTGGGTGGCTTTGATGGGGTACTCTGCTGCCCCCGGGGTCGTGATGTCAGGGCCACGCCCCCTCAATGTAAGTCTATGGGAGGGGGTGTGGTGGCTGCATTGAGGGGGTGTGGCGTGATGTCACGAGGGGCGTGGCCGTGACATTATGACCCTGTCACCCAGTGTTGTGAACGAATGCTGGGTGCTGCACAGAGATTGCTGAGGTACCAGCTGCGAGACCCCTGCGATCAGACATCTTATCCCCTATCCTTTGTATAGGGGATAAGATGTCTAGGGGCAGAGTACTCCTTTAAGTCTCTTACAGCAATTAGGAAAAGGTTTACTCCTGTGAGATAAATGATTTTAGTTTGTGAATCAATGTTTTAAGTATTTTGCCTTCTAAAAGAAAACATGGGAAACTACTCTGAAATAATAATATTTGATATATATATATATATATAATATATATATATAAATAATACATTTTTATACATATATATTATATGTGTGAATATATCAATTTACATATATATACATAAATAAATGAATGAATATAGGTCTAATATATTGTATACTTTTGCTATTTTGCAGATATCCCAGTTCTCTCGGTGCCTGTCGTGTGTCTCATACATTACGTGACGAGTTTCCTTTGGCGGTATACTAACCTATATCATTATAAGGTCACTCCACCATATTATGAGATCCATAAAATACCTGGGAAGAAGATTAAGCACCGTGGTCAGCGAGCAGATGTGGCTATTGACATGGCTTTAGGTGACAATTCAGACCCACATGAATCCAGGCACAGCGATCATGTGACAGTCACCATGGCGGATAACCAGATGGATTTACCAACAACCTCTGAAGATGCCTCGGAGCCCAAAGTGTCTTGGCTGCAGCGGACTTGGCAATATGCTAAAAGCAAACTGAAGTGGTCCAATTATGTATCCAATGTGTGGGTTGGAGCATGGGCCATGGCCAACCGCACACTAACCGGCATGATGACCACATTCAAGATGCCATTTTACTTCCTACATACAAAGCTAAGAAGTATTACAGCAAAGGCCATTGACGATCAATGTGAACCAATTTAACAAGATGCTGATTGGGTCACACAAGATCTGCATATGGTTGGGGGTGGGGGTGGGGAGGAGCCCGAAATGCAGCCACCTCCACGTGGTGGGCTCTGGGTCACTTGATACATTAACAAGTGAGCGAGGAGCTGCATAATTCAAGGCACATTTCCCATATTGGACATACAGCTTGTAATGGAGACAGAAGATATTGTCCACCTAGAAATTTTTTTGTACATAAGTGGGAAAACAAGCCCCCCTATTGGATGATTAAGGAATCAGAGATCTGTAGAAGGGGAGAGGTGGATTCCCAGGAATGGAGGATGACAATATATCTCTAGCATAATATCTCTGGATAAGTGGATATGGTAGAAACAGTATAATTATTATTATTATTACTATTACTTTTATTAACCCCTTAACCCCTTAAGGACCCAGGGCATATGGATACGCCCTGGGTTTTTGATCGTTAAGGACCCAGGGCGTATCCATACGCCCCTGGGAATTCCGATCCCCACCACACGCTGGGCGGGGACCGGACCGGGATCCCAGCCGAAATCATTCAGCAGGCATCCCGTGCAACATGTCGGCGATCGCTGCAAATCGCCGGCGTATTTACACCGGCGATTTGCGCCGATTCCAGGTCATACACATAGGCGTGCGCACGGGGTGTGCCGGGTGTGCCTGGGCACACCCTAATCAAGCCCAGGCTCAGGGGCGTCACTAGGTCATTTTATTCGGGGCCTGGGCCCCGGATGTCAGCTGCTCCGGCTTTTTTTAAAATCTTCCTCCATTTTTTAAATATATTTGTAAAACAGTGGGGCCACTCTGGCACGCAGAAAGGGACCCCACTCAGGGCAGGTCCTCCGGTCCCAAGTTCCTTAGGTCGGGCCGGGGACACTGCTACTTTAGGAGTAGCACACTTCCGTGCGCAGGCACGCCCCCCTGCCCCGGCTGCTCCGAGCAGGACGGAAGCTCGGAGCTTAAACCACTGCAGAAGGCAGCAGCCAGGCGTGACCAGGAGCCGCCCAATGTGATCTACAGCCCGCCCGATGTCATCTGCAGCCCGGAAAGGTAAAAAGGGCGGTGGGGGGGGGGGGGGGTGGTTGTTGGGGTCAGGGATCAAAAGATTGTGAAGGAGGGGGTCTGTGGAGGGACAGTCACAGAACAGTGCGAAGAAGTGGTGGCAGAGGGGGCTGGGAAGGAGCAAATGTACAGGAGGAGGGGACAGAGGGGCAGGGGGCAGAGGAGTCTAAAGTAGGGTGCCACCTGGCCGGTATTTATATAACCAATCCACCAACTACCAGAATGTTGCACCATATACTATACCAGTGTTTCCCAACCAGAGTGCCTCCAGCTGTTGCAAAACTACAACTCCCAGCATGCCTGGACAGCTGTTGGCTGTCCGGGCATGCTGGGAGTTACAGTTTTGCAACAGCTGGAGGCACCTCTGGTTGGGAAACACTGATCCATACTATATTCTACTATATAGTCCAACATGCTGCTGAGCCACAGGCTGTATCAAGGCATGCTGGGAGTTGTAGTTAGTAACTAACTGCAACTCCAGAATTTAATCAAAAAGACAAAAGAAAGCAATCAAAAGGTCCCATCGAAACAAAAATGGAACCGTTAAAAATCACAGATCGGGGCGCAAAAAAATGCCCCTCATACAGGACATATAAGGAGAAATAAAAAATAGGGGTCAGAATAGGAGAAAATATCCCCCGCATATGTGTATCCTGTGATGTCACGCATATATAATTAATTGTGTGTATATTTTGTGTGTTTTTATACACTGTTTTTGCCCTTTATATGGAGTTTATCCTGAGAGACTACTTATACTCAAGTGCAATAAGATAAATGTGTCCTAATCCATAGGTGATCGGTGGCAGCCTGTATATTTTGTAGTGTAAGTCGATATTTTATTGGAACATAATAAAAGGTATATTTAATTGTATGGAAGGTCCCTATTCAAATCAGTGTCTATATTATTAATGTACTGGGAAACCCATCATTTTAACCTGAAAAGTGTTAATTCCTACCTGCCAATCTAGCTAACAACCTACCTACCTGGTTTCCTACTTCCCTGGCTATCTAACTACCTGGCTACCTACATAGCAAGCTGGCTACCTGACTATCTACCTGGCTATCTAGCAACCTGAATATCTACCTACCTAACTATCCATCTACCTAACTACTTGGCTACCTACCTAGCTATCTATCTACCTAGCAACCTAACTACATGGCTACCTAGCTAGCTAACAACCTACCTAGCTAATTGCCTACCTGGCTACCTAGCTAGCTACCCACCTATGTTGCTAATAACCAACCTTGCTACCTACCTAGCTATTTACCTAGCAACCTAACTACCTACCTGTATGGCTATCTACTTAGCTAGCTAACAATCTACCTAGACACTTAACAAGCTATCTAGCTAACAACCAACCTAGCTATGAACATACCTAGCTACCGACATAGTTGCAACCTACCCATGTAGCTAGCTACCTACTTACCTGCCTACCTACCTATCTAGATAGCTAACAACCTACCTACTTTCAGACGTATTTATCTAATGAGGGGGTCTATGGTGGGGGAAAGGCCTACTTAATGGGGTACCTACTATTCCTTATTATGAGAGGGCATTGCACTGGAAAAATGCAGAGTCTAACATGTTTTTCCTGCAGATGCTAAAGAGATGGTTTTTACCTGGAAGAAGTTGACATGTCAATCTGATCCAGATACACAAGAAAAGGAAAGAGGACATCGCTGATCAGAAATTATGTTACCTGTGAGTCCCTAGATGTAACTATAATCCCCTATATGGTATACAGATCCTGTGTACAGCTGGTATCTACCTTTATATGATCCTGGATACAATTACTTATATGGTATACAGGTTTGCAACAAAGTCCAAGACCACAGCACCAAAAATTATAAACTGATACGTGCAAAAGAACTGTAGTTTATTAGTTCCCCAAAAGTTTTTTTGAGGAACCAATAAATAATAGCTCTTTTTTTCCAATTTTGGTGCTGTGGTCTTGGACTTTCTTGCATGTTTGGTATCTGTATCTGGATGACTACGGGGACAATGGATTTATCTAGTGGTGTCTTCTCTGTTTATGTATGTGTGCATGCAAGCAAGAGTGTATTTGTGTGTTTGTATGTGTGTGTGTGTGTATGTATATGTATGTATGTATATATATATATATATATATACACGCATGCGTGCGGCGTGAGTTTGTACTTTAGGATGCACACCCTAATGCAATAGGCTGCGCACACCTATGGTCATACAGGTCTATGGTGACTGGTATATAAAGGGGATCGCGGTTGTCAAAGAAACCCACGATCCCCCTGAAGGGATTGGAGTGAGGTGGCAGGGGTGCCACCCCTCCTATCCCTGCTAATGGTCATCAAGAAGCGACAACCAATTGCAGATCGGGGGCAGGGGGGTTAACTTTCAGTTTCCCCTTTCTACCCACCCACAGTAGGCTGGGCAGAACGGGGAAACCGACAGGGTCCGGCACCGAAGCCCAATCACTAACCGGCGGCGGCAGCAGGCGGCGATCGGCAGGGGTGATCGGCGGCAGAAGAGGAGGACGGCGATGCGGCTCCCTGGATCCTACGAAAGCCGGTGAGTTGCCTAGCAACATCTGGAGGTCTACAGTCTGAGACCAATATACAGTGGTCTCTAAACTGTAGCCCTCCAGATGTTGCAAAACTACAACTCCTAGAATGCCCACAAAGCAGTTTGCAGTCTGGGCATGCTGGGATTTGTAGTTTTGCAACATCTGGAGGCCCACAGTTTGGAGATCAATGCACAGTGATCTCCAACCTGTGACCCTCCAGCTTTTGCACAACTACAAATCCCAGAATGCCCAAATAGCAAACAGCTGTCTTGGCATGCTGGGAGTTGTAGTTGCGTACCTCCGGCTGTTGCATAACTACATCTCCCAGCATGACCTTCGGCGATCAGTACATGCTGGGAATTGTAGTTTTGCAACAGCTGGAGGCACACTGGTTAGAAAGTGCTGAGTTAGGTAACAGAACTTAACTGAAGGTTTTCCAACCAGTGTGCCTCCAGCTATTGCAAAAGTACAACTCCCAGCATGCACGGTCCGTTAGTACATGCTGGGAGTTGTAGTTTTGAAACAGATGGAGGTTTGCCCTCCCATGTGAACATACAGGGGAAATTCACACGGGCGAGTTTACAGTGGGGTTTATGTTTCAAGTTTGAGCTGCGGCAAATTTTTCGCCACAGCGCAAACTCCTAGCGGGAAACTCGCTGTAATCCGCCAGTGCGAATGTCCCCTAAAAATACTACACTAACACATAATAAAGGGTAAAACACTATATATACACCCCCTTACACTGTTCCCCCCCAATAAAAATGAAAAACGTATCTTACGGCAGTGTTTCCAAAATGGAGCCTCCAGCTGTTGCAAAACAACAACTCCCAGCATTTCCAGAGAGCCACTGACTGTCCAGGCATGCTGGGAGTTTAGCAACAGCTGGAGGCACCCTGTTTGGGAATCACTGGGATAGAATACCCCTATGTCCACCCCTATGCAATCCCTAATTTAGTCCTCAAATGCGCATGGCGCTCTCTCACTTCGGAGCCCTGTCATATTTCAAGGAAACAGTTTAGGGCCACACATGGGGTATTTCCATAATCGGGAGAAATTGTACTACATATTTTGGGGGGCTTTTTCTCCTTTTACCCCTTATGAAAAGGAAAAGTATGGGGCTGCACCAGCCTGTGTAAAAAAATAAAAATGTTTACACTAACATGCTGGTGTTGCCCCATGCTTTTTATTTTCACAAGCAGTAAAAGGAAAAAAATACCCCTAAAATTTGTAACGCAATTTCTCCTGAGCACGGAAATACCCCATAGGTGGGCGTAAAATGCTCTGCGGACGCACCACAACGCTCAGGAGGGAGAGTGCACTATGTACATTTAAGGTCTAAATTGGTGATTTTCACAAGGGTGGCTGATCTTACAGCGGTTCTGACATAAACGCAAAAAAAAAATACCCACATATGACCCCATTTTGGAAACTACACCCCTCAAGGAATGTAACAAGTGGTATCGTGAGCCTTAACACCCCACAGGTGTTTGAAGAATTTTTCATTAAAGTTGGATAGGAAAATAAAAAAGTAAAAAAAACAGAAAATAGCAAAAAAGCCCCCCAAAATTTGTAACCCCATTTCTTCTGAGTAAGAACATACCCCATATGTGGATGGAAAGTGCTCTGCGGGCGAACTACAATGCTCAGAAGAGAGGAGCACCATTGGGCTTTTGAAGATAAATTTTGTCCGGAATTGAAGGCTACGTGTGTTTACAAAGCCCCCATAGTGCCAGAACAATGGACCCCGCCCCACACATGTGACCCCATTTGGGAAACTACACCCCTCACATAATGTAATAAGGGGTACAGTGAGCATTTACACCCCACATGTGTCTGACAGATTTTTGGAACAGTGGTCCTTGAAAATGAAAAATGTAATTTTTAATTTGCACAGCCCACTGTTCCAAAGACCTGTCAAACACCAGTGGGGTGTAAATACTCACTGCACTCCTTATAAAATTCTGTGAGGGATGTAGTTTCCAAAATGGGGTCACATGTGTGGGGTCCATTGTTCTGGCACCACGGGGGCTTTGTAAATGCACATGGCCCCTGACTACTACTCCAAACAAATTATCTCTCCAAAAGCTCAATGGCGCTCCTTCTCTTCTGAGCATTGTAGTTCACCAGCAGAGCACTTGACATCCACACATGGGGTATTTCCACACTCAGAAGAAATGGGCTTACAAATTTTGGGGGTCATTTTCTCCTATTACCCCTTGCAAAAATGTAAAATTTGGGGGGAAAACAGCATTTTAGTGTAAACATTTTTTTTCACTTACACATCAGACTTTTTTTTTTTCAAACAAGTTTTTATTTTATTTTAAAGTCATTAACGCACAATACAAAGAGATAAGGAACAAAGGTAGGCGAGGGGGTCGCTGTCGCAGCAGCGCCTTCTCCATCATAGTATAGATAACAGTACAGATCTGGCATCAAAACATTGACCTGCACTTATTAACATCTGAGTTTTTCCTACCCAGGTTTTTCCTACCCATCCATAGGATCAGGGGAAGATCATATCCAGCCAATGTCTCTTTAATCTCTGCTAGTAGGGGTTTGAAGTTAAGTTGAAAAATGCTTGTGAGCGAGCTAGGTATTTTAACCCCTAGATACGTGAGTGACGATTTGGCCCAGGGGAAAGGGGACAGGGAGCCGATCTCCCTAATCTTAGCTGCAGATAGAGTAATGTTTAATAATTCCGACATAGAAACATTTACTTTAAAGTACGACAGCGAGCCAAATTCTCCGAACAGGTCTAATAAACTAGGCAGTCCGTGTGCAGGGTCACTTAAGAGAAATAGTAAATCATCTGCGAAGGCTAGTGCTTTAAGCTCTCCCCTCGGGGTTTTGTATCCTGAGATACTGGTCAACTGTCGAACTCTCTGTAAAAGCGTTTCCATTGTTAGTATAAAAATGGTTGGGGACAGGGGGCATCCCTGCCTGGTCCCGTTTGTGATCCAGAACGGGGGGATATGTCATCGTTGACCATCAACGAAGCATACGGTTGTGTGTAAAGGGACATAAGAGCTGTTATAAACTGCAGGGGAAATCGGAAGCAGTGTAGCGTCTCCTTCATATACTCCCAATTGACCCTATCAAATGCCGTCAATGCCAAGAAGGACAAGGGGCAGTCTTTTCATGTGAGCATGTTGGATCGCAGTTAGCAGTCTCAATGTGTTCGTGCGACCCTCCCTACCTGGTACAAATCCCGACTGGTCCACGTCTACTAAGTGGGGAAGATGACTCTTGATTCTCAAGGAGAGCAGTTTAGCCCAGATTTTGAGGTCTAAGTTCAGAAGTGATATTGGTCTGTAGCTCCCACAGTCTTCTGGGTTCTTGCCTTCCTTGTGAATGAGAGTGACATGTGCTTCAAGGGACTGTTTGGGGAGAGGAGACCCACGGAATAAAGCCTCGCAAACAGAGGTGAGGTGGGGGATCAGAACGTCCGCAAATTTACGGTAGTATTCCAGTGGAAGACCGTCCGGGCCCAGACTCTTCCCCGGTGGGAAAAAAGAGACCACTCTCTGCACTTCTTCTGGGGTAATAGGTAGCATGAGTTCTCTCTGCATGTGTTCGTCTAAAGTAGGGAGGTTTAGTGATGTCAGAAATCTTTTCGTCGCCTCTCTACGTCCGGAAGCAGAGTCCGGGGACTCTCCCTCTGATAAATTATACAGAGAGGTGTAAAACGTCTGGAAAGCTTTAGCAATGGAGGGCGTGTCTGTATACCGGTGGCCTCTCTCATCTCTCACTGCATGAATGTGTTGTTTTGTTCTCGCCTTCTTTATAAGTGTGGACATGAGCTTACCTCCCTTGTCCCCGTGTGCATAAATACGGTGCCTGTGGTGGAGGTAGGCCTCCGCTGATTTTTCGGTGAGAAGAGTATTAAGGGTGGTGCATAGGGATTTAAGTGTCTCCTGAATCGCTATCGCCCCGGTACACTTGTGTATCCTCACCAGGGTGGAGATTTCAGACAGAATGTCAGTGATCTTGCGCTGCCTCTCTTTCTTCAGTTTGGAACCCCAGGAAATGAATATCCCTCGCATGAAGGCCGTTCCCGACTTAGAGTTTAAATCAAAGTATAAGGATAACTGTTGCGTAATGTCAGCTAGAGCAGTCTGATTAGAAAGGATGCCTTCATTCAATCTCCAGCGCCAAGAATTGGAGGGGAAAGGGGACAGAGACAAAGAAAGATGTACAGGAGCGTGATCGGAGATAGTAATAGAGTCAATACCTGTGGTCATGAGCGCCGGGAGGTCGTGGGCGCAATGTCCTGGTACAGTGTAACTTCTAGACATGTGCAATTCAGTTCAGCACGAATGTCTAATTTACCGAATTTTACCGTTTTCGGGCATTCGGACCGATCCGAATGCACGAAAACATATTTTGAACATTCCCGAATAGCCACGATAATACGAATAGCTGTAAATAACGAATGCATTCGTTATCCCTAAATGACGTAAAGAATTCATTCTGATAACAAAGATAATAAAAAGGATAAAGATGCAATTTGATTTTTCGGATCCATTCGGTATTCGGGTACATTCGGTAAATCTTTTTATTCTTTTTTTGGACTTTAGCGATCCTAAAAAATTATGGAGATACCTTTTTTATTAAAATTTCGTAGGGTACCATAAAAAAAATCATAATAAAATAGATACAGTAGTGATGGAAAAAATTGTATCTAACGAAATGTATCTTTTTTATTATGAAATGTTTATTCATTTTTAAACAGGAATCAATTTATGTGAGCGGGTAAAGCACTAAAAATGTAGCCGACAATAATAAAAATGTAGTGTGTGCGTGTTTTTCACTTTTCTAAAAAACATATTTTAGGTAGTACTACTACTCCCAGCATGGAACACACTCTTCCATGATGGGAGTAGTAGTTACCTGTACTAATTGACAGATCGCAGGGGTCCCTTGCAATCCTCTTGTATAAGGTATAGATGCGGTGGCCGCTCTTCTATGGTCCCCTGCACTCACGTATATATACACATATTCATATTTCCCGCAGAGCTGTGATTGGCCAGATGGTTCCAGCCAATCACAGCTCTCTGTGAGAAATAGGAATATGTGTATATATACGGCCGTGCAGAGGACCATAGGAGCGCGGCCGCCGCATCCATACAATATACAGGAGCATCACAGCGGGTGTCAGGAGTGATACCTGCAGTGATCTTTCCTTTACTACAAGTACTATTACTCCCAACGTGGAGCACACTCTGCCTCATGCTGGGAGCTGTAGTACCTGCATTAATAGACAGATCGCAGTGGGTGTCAGAAGTTACACTCTGCTGCGATATGTCTATTAATGCAGGTACTACAGCTCCCAGCATGGAGAAGAGTGTGCTCCATGTTGGGAGTATTAGTACCTGCAGTAAGGAACAGATCCCAGGGATGTCACTTCTCCTGACACCCGCTGCGATCCTCCTGATGTGAATGTCGGGATCAGCTGTTCTCAGGGCTACATAGCCGGGAGAACAGCTGACGCTGAGCCGTAGGTATACATCGTATATCTACTGCCCAGCAAGAACTTACAGTGAGCCTGCAATGTGTATACAGTATACACATTGCTGGCTCACTTAACCCCTTGCTGAGCTGTGCGCTATGTGCAAGCCCAGCAAGGGAAGATTTAACTTACACTGCTGGACAGTGTAGGTTAACCCTTTGGGCGTTATACACTATATACAGCTATCTCTAGATAGAAGACCTATATCGCAGTGAGTTAGGCCTGAGCCTTGCGGCAACGGCTGAATGATCTAAATTATAGAGTGTGTCATCCCCTAAGCACTCTGCAGTATCACCGGACCCAATATTTCCCCTAAATCCGGACGGATCTGCACATCACTCCCTAAATTCAGAAACTACAAGTTTAATGCAAGGTCCGCAACTTCTGCCAGTCGCTAAGCAACCTAAGAACTGTTATATGAGACTGTTACTACGCATTGGATATTGCAAGCACTGCAGTAAAGTTATTCAAGTTCAAGGTAAATCTGCTTGTGGACCTTCAGTCATTTCATTGCACCTATCGTTTCTGGGAAGGGCGGTGATAGGCCGGAACATGGATTCAGCATACCACCCCTCACCCTGGCGTCACGAGTGGCTGGGTTAATATTAACCCTCATATACCAACATTATACCATCCCTACCATACACCCCCCAAGGGCTACCACATGTATGTAGTGTATACAGAAGACGAAGTCCGCTTACTTCCCTCGAGTACCGGGCAGGTCCGTGTAGCTCCACCCCCTAGTGATGACGTCATTAGAGGGCGGAGCTACAGAAGGGAACAAGGCTAGTTAATCTGAAGCTCTGTTCAAATTGTCCGTTTTGCATAATGTTAACAGACCCTTCTGGCAGTGTCTACCCAGACAGGGAGACTCCAGCTGTTGCTAAACTACAACTCCCAGCATGCCCAGATAGCCAAAGGCTGTCTGGGAATGCTGGGAGTTGTAGTTTTGCACCAATTGGTGGCTCCCTGTTTGGGTAGACATTGCATCATGGGTGCTCTCCCCAGCGGACAGCGCCAAAAATGTCATAACCAATTTTTTGTGTTGTTTTTCTTTCTTCTCGTTTCAGATGCGTGTATACAGAGGATTACTGCGAATTTGATGGATTACGGCGGATTATTATTTTTTTCTTTTAATAAAATGGTTAACGAGGGCTGTGGGGGAGTGTTTTTTAAATAAAATAATTTTTCCAATGTCTTGTGTTTTTCTTTATTGAATTTTCAGGCTTAGTAGTGGAAGCTGGTCTTATTGACTGACTCCATTACTAAGACAGGGCTTAGTGCTAGCCCCAAAAACAGCTAGAGCTAACCCCCAATTATTACCCCGGTACCCACCGCCACAGGGATGTCGGGAAGAGCCAGTACCAAAAGGCCCGGAGTGTCAAAAATGGTGCTCCTGTTCCTAGGCGGTAACAGGCTGGCGTTATTTAGGCTGGGGAGGGCCAGTAACAATGGTCCTCGCCCACCCTGGTAACATCAGGCTGTTGCTGTTTGGTTGGTATTGTGCTGAGAATGAAAATACGGGGAACCCTATATGTTTTTTATTTTATTTAAATAAAAAAAATAAAAAAAAACGTAGAGGGTTCCCCGTATTTGCATTCTCAGCACAATACCAACCAAACAGCAACAGCCTGACGTTACCAGGGTGGGCGAGGACCATTGTTACTCTCCCTCACCAGCCTAAATAACGCCAGCCTGTTGCTGCCTAGGCCCAGGAGCGCCATTTTTTGACGCTCCGGGCCTGTTGGTACCAGCTCTTCCCGGCACCCCTGTGGCGGTGGGTACCGGGGTAATAATTGGGGGTTAGCACTAGCTGTTTTTGGAGCTAGCACTAAGCCCTGGCTTAGTAATGGATTCAGTCAATAAGACCGGCTTTCACTACTATGCCTGAAAATTCAATTAAATAAAAAACACACATTGGAAAAATTATTTTATTTAAAAAAACACTCCCCCACAGCCCTCGTTAACCATTTTATTAAAATAAAAAAAGTAATCCGCCATAATCCATTGAATCTGCAGTAATCCTCTGCATACATGGATCTGAAACGAGAAGAAAAAAACACAAAAAATTGGTTATGACATTTTTGGCGCTGTCCGCTGGGGAGAGCACCCATGATGCAATGTCTACCAAAACAGGGAGCCACCAATTGGTGCAAAACTACAACTCCCAGCATGCCCAGACAGCCTTTGGCTGTCTGGGCATGCTGGGAGTTGTAGTTTAGCAACAGCTGGAGTCTCTCTGTCTGGGTAGACACTGCCAGAAGGGTCTGTTCACATTATACAAAACGGACAATGTGAACAGAGCTTCAGATTAACTAGCCTTGTTCCCTTCTGTAGCTCCGCCCCCTAATGACATCATCACTGGGGGCGGAGCTACACGGACCTGCCTGATACTCGAGGGAGGAAAGCGGACTTCATCTTCTGTATACACTATATACAGCTATCTATAGATAGCTGTATATAGTGTATACTGCCCAAAGGGTTAACCTACACTGTCCAGCAGTGTAAGTTAACTCTTCCCTTGCTGGGCTTGCGCATAACGAACAGCTCAGCAAGGGGTTAAGTGAGCCAGCAATGTGTATACTGTATACACATTGCAGGTTCACTTTAAGTTCTTGCTGGGCAGTAGATATACGATGTATACCTACGGCTCAGCGTCAGCTGTTCTCCCGGCTCTGTAGCCCTGAGAACAGCTGATCCCGACATTCACATAAGGGCGATAGCAGCGGGTGTCAGGAGGAGTGACACCCGCTGGGATCTGTCCCTTACTGCTGGTACTAATACTCCCAACATGGAGCACACTCTGCTCCATGCTGGGAGCTGTAGTACCTGCATTAATAGACATATCGCAGCGAGTGTAACTTCTGACACCTGCTGTGATCTGTCGATTAATGCAGGTACTACAGCTCCCAGCATGGAGCAGAGTGTACTCCATTGTTGGGAGTAGTAGTACTTGTAGTAAAGGAAAGATCACTGCGGGTATCACTCCTGACACCCGCTGTGATGCTCCTGTATAATGTATGGATGCGGCGGCCGCGCTCCTATGGTCCCCTGCACGGCCGTATATATACACATATTCCTATTTCTCACAGAGAGCTGTGATTGGCTGGAACCATCTGGCCAATCACAGCTCTGCGGGAAATATGAATATGTGTATATATACGTGAGTGCAGGGGACCATAGAAGAGCTGCCGCCGCATCTATACAAGAGGATCGCAAGGGACCCCGGCGATCTGTCAATTAGTACAGGTAACTACTACTACCATCATGGAACAGTGTGTTCCATGCTGGGAGTAGTAGTACTACCTAAAAAATGTTTTAAAAAAAATGAAAAACACGCACACAATACATTTTTATTATTGTCGGCTACATTTTTAGTGCTTTACCCGCTCACATAAATTGATCCCTGTTTAAAAATTTATAAACATTTCACAATAAAAAAAGATACATTTCGTTAGATACAATTTTTTCCATCACTTCTGTATCTTTTTTATTATTATTTTTTTATGGTACCCTACGAAATTTTAATAAAATCTCCATAATTTTTTAGGATCGCTAAAAAAGTCCAAAAAAGAATAAAAAGATTTACCCGAATGTACCGAATACCGAATGTCCGAGACAGCACCAATCACAATTGCCCAGCAGGAGTGAGGTGGCACTGGTGCCACCTCACGATCATGGTGATTGGTCGGCTGAGACCGGCTGATGAATCACTGCGTCTTCTGGGCTGTCCTGACGGCACCCGTTCTGCCCCTAGTCTGGAGGGCGAGAGCGGGTACCGACCATGTAGTGTGCAGCGGCGGGGAAAGCTTACTGTCGGCGGCAGGAAATGACTGGCAGCAGGAGGTGAGGCCTGTGTGCCTCCTACTGTTTCATAACTACAACTCCCAGCATGCACAGCCAAAGGGCATGCTGGGAGTTGTAGTTATGTAACAGGTGGAGACACCCTGGTTGGGAAACACTGTGCTGTACAGATGCAGTGGGGCCGGTATGAGAATAGCTCTTAGTGTAAGATTATATGGGAATGGTCCTAACCTTTGAAGTGGGAACTTGCACTTAATGCAGATTCCATTTCTTTGGAGCCAAAAGCAACACGAGTTGTGTGTCTCATCTTGCTCCTCCGCTGCTGCTGAAGCCGTCTCCAGAATTTTTGTGATCTGGAGTATTGTTATTGGAAGTCTCCTTGGCAGCTCTGGAAGACGGATATCATGGTAGAGACATCTGTGCCGAGAAACGAAGTTCCAGAAAAAACTTTTTGAAGGAGATTTATCATTCTTTTCAAACGTACGGCTTTTATATGACAATTGTTTTTTAACTTACTTTTGCTTATGTGTGACCTATTTATCAAAAAGTCGCACGACTTTGAAAAATAAATCGCACGGAAGCAAAACCTGGGAAACCCACTTGCAAAAGCCTTTTTTTAAAATAGAAAAGTTTTCCCTTATGTTAATAGCCAAAGTTCTTTATCTACCCTTTATTACCATTAGTGTTACTAGAGAGTGACTGGGAGGGGGTGTACTGCATCAGGTGACACCCTGACTGGCCTCCCTGGCACTAAATAGCTGCACTCCAACTATCCCGCAACAACCCATCCACCCTCCTCTGAAATTAAAAAAGTATTAAAAACACACTATGCCGCACCATGAATATCCGTACCCTGGGGGCTTTTTTGTTTAATTTTGAGCCCACATTTTGTGACGTTGGTGGGTGGAGACATGCGTCACCGCGCTGAGGAAGGAGTTTACATCAGGAAGGAAGGCAGCGCAGCACCAACAGGCACATAAACAATAGTGAAGCCACACAAAAAAAAAGCGGCTCGGTACATTACCCACCCCAAAATGTGCATGAAGCTGCATTACTATGGATTTTTTTTTTTTTTTTTATGGAAAATTTTAGTGCCACATATGGGTTATTTACGTAGTCTGTAAAAATCTTACACAATTATTTTGTGCCTTATTCTATTTTTTACACAACATTTTCAAATATAGTGGGTACGCCAGCATGTACGTGTCCTACAATTAACAAGGTGTGCAGTGTGTATTTTTAACCATAAAATAATAGAGTTGTTATATAATTGTTTCTATAATTAACATTAAGCTTTGTGGTGTCCCGGTATAGGACCTATCCTGTACCATCCTTAAGTCCCCTCAGGAAGAGTCCCTTAGGTTCATAGGGCTCTCCTGCAGGGCTCCCCCCTTTTCTTATAAATGCAGTGTATATTCATTATGTGTATTAATTGTTCATATGTATAAATTTGTACAGTTTGTATAAAATGTATAGGACCTTCCTTGGTCATGTGATCTACTGTCATGTGATATACCCAGAGTTCCATCGGCACAGGAACCCCAGGCATTAGCAACCAATGGGCTTTAGTCCAGCCCCCTAGTATATAAGTGGCTGTAGTCTCTATACTCTCTTATTTCTTGGACTCAAAAGGAAGCACAAAGTCCTGTATACTGCAAATTCATCTCATCTAGACCAAAGCCAAAAGAAACACAACCACTTCTAAAACATGAGTTACAATTCTCTCTACAAATCCAGTGACTACTCCTCAGCTAAGGAATATATCAGTAGCACAGTGGTCTACCTAAATATCTCAATAATAACAAGTCCAAGCAAACCTGTGAGGTATCCTGTGTCCCGGTTGCCTCTGAAGGAACTGCATAATTGTAAAGACTGTTCCCTAAACAAGTAAACGTTCCAGTTTATTTAGAATCCTTGCTGTGGACATTCCTTTATTACAAACCGTTCTTGGGTTGATTGATGGCGGTTACCATACCAGAATAACCACATCCTGGCGTCACGAACACTAAGGGGTTAACAACATCTTGCCCCCAGGGTTTATACAACCAGACCCTGTTACATACTGCTACACCCCAGTCACCACATCTCAATGTAGTAGCAGCAACAGTGAGATAATGTCGAGTATGTATAACCATTGCAGACATCATGCATACCATACAGTGGGGATCAAAAGTTTGGGCACCCCAGGTAAAAATTTGTATTAATGTGCATAAAGAAGCCAAGGAAAGATGGAAAAATCTCCAAGAAGCATCAAATTACAGATTAGACATTCTTATAATATGTCAACAAAATTTAGATTTTATTTCCATCAATTACACTTTCAAAATAACAGAAAACAAAAAAATGGTGTCTGCAAAAGTTTGGGCACCCTGCAGAGTTAATATCTTGTACTGCCCCCTTTGTCAAGTATCACAGCTTGTAAACACTTTTTGTAGCCAGCCAAGGGTCTTTCAATTCTTGTTTGAGGTATCTTTGCCCATTCTTTCTTACTAAAGTTTTCCAGTTCTTTGAGATTTCTGGGCTGTCTGTCACGCACTGTTCTTTCAACATCTATCCAAACATTTTCAATTATGTTGAGGTTGGGAAATTGTGAAGGCCATGGCAAAACCTTCAGTTTACGCCTCTTGATGTAATCCCCCGTGGATTTCGAGGTGTGTTTAGGATCATTATCCATTTGTAGAAGCCATCCTCTATTTAACTTCAGCTTTTTCACAGATGGCATCAAGTTATCATCCAAAATTTGCTGAAGTTTTATTGAATCCATTTTTCCTTCTACTCGTGAGATGTTCCCTGTGCCACTGGCTGCAATACAACCCCAAAGCATGATTGATCCTCTCACCCATGCTTAACAGTTGGACAGAGGTGCTTTTCATTAAATTCTGTTCCCCTTCTTCTCCAAACGTACCTTTGCTCATTCCGGCCAAAAAGTTCAATTTTAACCTCATCGATCCACAGAACTTGTTTCCAAAACGGTCAAACGCTAATTTTTGTGGTGAGGATGTAAAAGAGGTTTTCTTCTGATGACTCTTCCATGAAGACCATATTTGTACAAGTATGTTTTTATAGTGGAATAGTGTACCACAACTCCAGTGTCTGCCAGATCTTTCTGGGTTTTGAATTGTTTTTCTCACAATCCTGCGAGCTGTTCTGTTTGATATTTTTTTGGTCTTCCAGATCTTGTTTTAACTTCCACTGTTCCTGATGACTGCCATTTCTTAATTACATTCCGAACAGAGGATATTGACACCTGAAAATGTTTTGCTATCTTCTCATAGCCGTCTCCAGCTTTGTGAGCATCAACTATTTTCAGTTTCAGATTTCTAGACAACTGCTTAGAAGAACCCATGGTGCTGATTGTTGGGGCAAGGTCAGATCAGTCTGGGCATTTAAAACCTTTGAGATTCACATCACCTGGTCTTCCCAGATGATGATTGAGAACAATCCATGACACTGGCAGGTCTCAGCTGTGCAAAGGGGGCAGTGCATGCTATAAATTCTGCAGGGTACCCAAACTATTGCAGACGCCATCTTTTTGTTTTCTGTTATTTTGAAAGTGTAAATGATGGAAATAAAATCTAACTTTTGTTGACGTATTATAAGAATGTCAAATCTGTAATTTGATGCCTTTTGGAGATTTTTCAATCTTTCCTTGGCTTCTTTAATACAAATTTTTACATGGGGTGCCCAAACTTTTGATCCCCACTCTATATAGCAGTCAAATGTCAGTAAGATTGTCAGTCAGTCAAATGTGATAGTACTAATAATATGTGCATAGTCATTAGAGATGCATAATAATATGTAGGTATATCTCTATAAAAAAAACAATAATAAAAATAAATAAAGGTATTGTTGTAAAATGTAAAAGTATTGTTACCATATTCATGGCTGTGTTCTTAAAGGGGTACTCCGCTGCCCTGTGTCCGATGCTCCGCTTCCCAGCGTCCGGAAGTTTATTGTTCCGGACGCTGTGTGCGGGCTTCCGTGTTCAGGGCTGCCCCTCGTGACGTCACGCCGGCCCCCTTCGTGATGTCACGCCCTCCCCCTCAGCGAAAGACTATGAGAAGGGGGGCACGATGGCCATCATGCCCCCTTCCTATAGACTTTCATTGAGGGGGCGGGCATAACATCATGAAGGGGGCGGCGTGACGTCACGAGGGGCAGCCCTGAACACGGAAGCCCGCACACAGCGTCAGGAACAATAAACTTCCGGACGCTGGGGAGCGGAGCTTCCGACACAGGGCAGCGGAGTACCCCTTTAAGGAACCTTGTCTCAACCATTAAATGGTAAATTATATCCAGCAAGTACTAAAGTTAACCAATATCCTCCTGTTCCCAAGTTACAGAGCATGTATGGACATTTTAATGTGTACTGAAATTGGACGTTATAGTTAAATGCTTCAGAACTACATTCGGCCCAATGGCCATTTCGCTCCTCTCCCTAAGGGGACAGACGTTGAGGGCGACTTTCATTAAACAAGGGGATTTGAGGTGTCCCGGTACAGGACCTGTCCCTTCAGGAAGAGTCTCTTAGGTCCATAGGGCTCTCCTGCAGGGCTCCCCCCTTGTTGTCTCATATAAATGCAGTGTATATTCATTATGTGCATCTATTATTCATATGTATAAAGTTGTACAGTTTGTATAAAATGTATAGGACCTTCCTTGGTCATGTGATCTACTGTCATGTGATATACCCAGAGTTCCATGGGCACAGGAACCCCAGGCATTAGCAACCAATGGGCTTTAGTCCAGCCCCCTAGTATATAAGGTGCTGAAGTCTCTATTCTCTCTCTCTTATCTCTTGGACTTAAAAGGAAGCACAAAGTCCTGTATACTGCAAATTCATCTCATCTAGGCCAAAGCCTAAAGAAACACAGCCACTTCTAAAACGTGAGTTACAATTATCTCTACAAATCCAGTGACTACTCCTCAGCTAAGGAATATATTAGTAGCACAGTGGCCTGCATAAATATCCTCAAAACTACAAGTCCCAGCAAGCCTGCAAGGTATCCTGTGTCCCGGTTGCCTCTGAAGGAACTGCATAATTGTAATGACTGTTCCCTAAACATTTCAAGTAAAAGTTCCAGTTTATTCAGAATCCTTGCTGTGGACATTCCTTTATTACAAACCATTTCTGGATTGGTTGACGGCGGTTACCATACCGGAATAAACACATCCTGGCGTCACGAACACTAAGGGGTTAACAACATCTTGCCCCCAGGGTTTATACAACCAGACCCTGTTACATACTGCAACACCCCAGTCACCACATCTCAATGTAGTAGCAGGTAAACTCAGACTTACAAGTGGGTTGAGTTCAGTTCACATTGGGTGAGATATCAAAAAATTACTGTCATTTCTGTTCCAGCGATATTAATCACACCATTTTTTTTCTCCTCACATTTTTAAAGGTCTCTTGTGCTGCTTTTAAAATATTAACCCCTTAAGGACGCAGGGCGTATCCATATGCCCCCATTTCCGAGTCCTTAAGGACTCAGGGCGTATAGGTATGCCCTGCGTTCTTCCAGCTCCTGCCGTTCGCTGGGCATGGACCGGGATGCCTGCTGATATCGTTCAGCAGGCATCCCGGCATATTGCCCAGGAGGGGTCCAGAGGTCCATTCAGATGTGCGATTTGTGGTTATTCCGTGTCAATTGGGTCTCTGGTGACCCGGTGACCCGGAAAAAAAGGGTGAATGGGGCTGTCCGAGACAGCCCCATTCCCCCTTACTCAGCAGGAGTGAGGTGGCATGGGTGACACCTCACGATCACGTGATTGATCGGTCGAAGCAGCAGCAGGATTGGGCCCGGCGGCAGGATACAGTGCGGCGGTCCCGGCGGCAGGATACAGCAGGAGGTGAGGCCTGTTCACCTCCTGATGTTGCTTAGCAACAACTCTCGGCATGCAAAGCCAAAGGGAATGCTGGGAGTTGTAGTTTTGCAACAGCTGGAGTTCCAACTACAACTCCCAGCATGCCCTTTGGTAGTCTGTGCATGCTGGGAGTTGTGGTAATGCAACAGCTGGAGGCACATTTTTTCTATGAAAAAGTGTGCATCTAGTTTTTCATAACTACACCTCCCAACATGCACAGACTACCAAAGGGTATGCTGGGAGTTGTAGCAGTGTGCCTCCAGCTGTTGCAAAACTACAACTCTCAGCATGCCCTTCGGCTGTCAATGCATGCTGATTGTTGCAGTTTTGCAACAGCTGGAGACACATTGGTTGTGAAACAGAGTTTGTTACCTACCTCAGTGTTTTGCAACCAGTGTGCCTCCAGCTGTTGCAAAAATACAACTCCCAGCATGCACTGAGACTGTACATGCTGGGTGTTCTAGTTTTGCAACAGCTGAAGGCACAATGGTTGCGAAACACTGAGTAAAGTAACAAACTCTGTGTTTCCCAACCAATGTGCCTCCAGCTGTTGCATAACTACAACTCCCAGCATATATGGTCTGCCAGTGCATGCTGGGAGTTTTTCCAAATTTTCCATCGCAGCTCAAACTTACTGTAAATCTCCGCCCATGTGAATGTACCATAAAAACACTACACAACCAATGCCGTTACTGAGACATGGTTTAATGAAGGGAATAACTGGGACATATCCATACCAGGGTACTCTTTATACAGAAGAGAAAGAGAAGGCAAGAAAGGAGGAGGAGTGGCCCTGTATGTGAAAGATAGCATAAAATCTAACCTAATACAAGTTAGTGAGGAAACCACAGAGTCAGTTTGGGTTACGTTGCAGTTTGGTAACCATGCAGTAACTCATGTAGGTGTGATATACAGACCACCTGGCCAAGTTAAAGAAGTAGATGATCTACTAGTTGAAAAAATATCTAAAATGACAATGAAAGGAGAAGTTATCATTATGGGAGACTTCAATCTTCCGGATATAAACTGGAAAACCAAAATAGCTGATTCGGCCAGGAGTACAAATATTCTAAATTCCCTACTGGGATTATCTCTACAACAAGTGGTTGAGGAGCCAACGCGGAAGGAGGCCATTTTGGATTTGGTATTCACATATGGGGATTTGGTATATGATGTTATTGTAGGCGAAAGCTCTGGATCTAGTGATCACCAGTCAGTGTGGTTTAATATAAGAACAGTGAAGGAGTCACACCACACAAAAACAAAAGTTTTAGATTTTAGAAAAACAGAATTTTCAAAAATGAAATTAGTCATAAATGAGTCCCTATCAGACTGGAACAAATTACATGGAGTTCAGGAGAAATGGGACTACTTAAAAGACGCTTTATTGAAGGCAACAGAAAATTGCACAAGACTTGTCAGTAAAAGCAGAAAAAGGAAGAGACCACTGTGGTACTCAGCAGAAGTGGCCAAAATCATAAAAAACAAAAAACTAGCATTTAGTAATTATAAAACAACCAGAGCAATGAAGATAGGCAGAAAGAGACCAAGCAAGTTATAAGAACTTCTAAAGCACAGGCAGAAGAAAAACTAGCTCAGTCTGTGAATAAAGGGGATAAGACATTCTTCAGATATATAAATGAAAAAAGGAAATAAAAAAAAGGAATAACTAAATTAAAAACAAAGGAAGGAAGGCATGTAGAAGAGAATAAGGGGCTAGCCGACTGCCTTAAGTGAAGACAAATAAATCACAGGGGCCTGATGGGATACACCCAAAATTATTAAAAGAGTTTAGTGGTGAGCTAGCAAAACCGTTAGCAGATTTATTTAACCAATCAATGGTTAAAGGAGCCGTCCCGGAAGATTGGAAATTAGCAAATGTTGTGCCCATTCACAAGAAAGGTAGTAAGGAGGAATCAAGCAACTATAGGCCAGTAAGTCTGACATCAATAGTGGGGAAATTAATGGAAACCCTACTAAAGGATAAGATTGTGGAACATCTAAAATCCCATGGATTGCAAGATGAAAAACAACATGGGTTGACTTCAGAGAGATCATTTCAAACAAATCTTATAGATTTTTTTGACTGGGTGACTAAACTAATAGATGGCGGAGGGGCAGTAGACATTGCATATCTAAATTTTAGTAAGGTTTTTGACACTGTCCCACATAGAAGACTTATCAATAAACTACAGTCATAGAGCTTGGACTCCAATATTGTTGAGTGGATTAGGCAGTGGCTGAGTAACAGACAACAGAGGGTTGTAGTCAATGGAGAATATTCAGAGCAAGGTCTTGTCACCAGTGGGGACCTCAGGGATCTGTACTGGGACCAATATTGTTTAATATCTTCATTAGCAATATTACAGAAGGTCTCGATGGTAAGGTATGTCTTTTTGCTGATGACACAAAGATATGTAACAGGGTTGATGTTCCTGGAGGGATCCGCCAATTGGAAAAGGATTAAGGCAAACTAGAAGAATGGTCAGAACTCTGGCAACTGAAATTAAATGTGGATAAGTGCAAGATAATGCACCTGGGGCGTAAAAACCCTCAGGCAGAATATAGATTATTTGACACTGCCCTGACCTGAGTATCTGAGGAAATTGATTTAGGGGTAATTATTTCAGAAGACTTAAAGGTAGGTAGACAATGTAAAAGAGCAGCAGGAAACGCTAGCAGAATGTTTGGCTGTATAGGGAGAGGTATAAGCAGTAGAAAGAGAGAAGTGCTCATGCCGCTGTACAGAACACTGGTGAGACCTCAATTGGAGTATTGTGCACAGTACTGGAGGCCGTATCTCCAGAAGGATATAGATACTCTAGAGAGAGTTCAGAGAAGAGCTACTAAACTAGTACATGGATTGCAGAATAAAACTTACAAGGAAAGGTTAACCCCTTAAGGACCAAGGGCGTACAGGTACGCCCTTGGTCCTGCTCTCCTGATATAACGCGGGGTTACACAGTAACCCCGCGTCATATCACGGCGGGCCCAGCGTCATAGTGAAGCCAGGACCCGCCTCTAATAGCGCGCAGCGCCGATCGCGGCGCCGCGCGCTATTAACCCTTTAGCCGCGCGCTCAGAGCTGCATCGCGGCATCCCGAACAGCTGACAGGACAGCGGGAGGGCCCCTACCTGCCTCCTCGCTGTCCGATCGCCGAATGACTGCTCAGTGCCTGAGATCCAGGCCTGAGCAGTCATGCGGCAGAATCGTTGATCACTGGTTTCTTATGAGAAACCAGTGATCAATGATGAAGATCAGTTTGTGCAGTGTTATAGGTCCCTATGGGAACTATAACACTGCAAAAAAAAAAGTGAATAAAGATCATTTAACTCCTCCCCTATTAAAAGTTTGAATCACCCCCCTTTTCCAATAAAAAAAAAAAAAAACACAGTGTAAATAAAAATAAACATATATGGTATCACTGCGTGCGGAAATGTCCGAATTATAAAAATATATCATTAATTAAAACACTCGGTCAATGGCGTGCGCGCAAAAAAATTCCAAAGTCCAAAATAGTGCATTTTTGGTCACTTTTTATATCATTTAAAAATGAATAAAAAGCGATCAATAAGTCCTATCAATGCAAAAAATGGTATCGTTAAAAACTTCAGATCAGGGCGTAAAAAATTAGCCCTCATACTACCCATACACAGAAAAATAAAAAAGTTATAGGGGTCAGAAGATGACAATTTTAAACGTATTAATTTTCCTTCATGTAGTTATGATTTTTTCCAGAAGTCCGACAAAATCAAACCTATATAAGTAGGGTATCATTTTAATCGTATGGACCTACAAAATAAAGATAAGGTGTCATTTTTACCGAAAAATGTACTACGTAGAAACGGAAGCCCCCAAAAGTTACAAAACTGCGTTTTTTTTTTCAATTTTGTCGCACAATGATTTTTTTTTCCGTTTCACCGTAGATTTTTGGGCAAAATGACTGATGTCATTACAAAGTAGAATTGGTGGCGCAAAAAATAAGCCATCATATGGATTTTTAGGTGCAAAATTGAAAGAGTTATGATTTTTTAAAGGCAAGGAGCAAAAAACGAAAATGCAAAAATGGAAAAAACCCCGGTCCTTAAGGGGTTAAAGGACCTTAACATGTATAGTTTGGAAGAAAGAAGAGACAGAGGGGATATGATAGAGACTTTTAAATACATAAAGGGAATCAACAAGGTAAAGGAGGAGAGCATATTTTAAAGAAGAAAAACTACCACAAGAGGACATAGTTTTAAATTAGAGGGGCAAAGGTCTTTGCAGTAATATCAGGAAGTATTACTTTACTGAGAGAGTAGTGGATACATGGAATAGCCTTCCTGCAGAAGTGGTCGCTGCAAATACAGTGAAGGAGTTTAAACATGCATGGGATAAGCATAAGGCTATCCTTCATATAAGATAGGGCCAGGGACTATTCATAGTATTCAGATTATTGGGCAGACTAGATTTCTCCTTAACGTTGCTGCTATTCTTGTGAAACACCTAAAGGGTTAACACACTTTCTGAATGTCAGTTTGAATACTTTGGGGGGTGCAGTTTTTATAATGGGGTCATATATGGGGTATATCTAATAAGAAGACCCCTCAAACGCACTTCAAAACTGAACTGGTCCCTGAAAAAATTTTGTGGAAAATTGGAAAATTGCTGCTGAACTTTGAAGCCCTCTGATGTCTTCCAAAAGCAAAAACATATCAACTTCATGATGCAAATATAAAGTAGACATATTGTATATGGGAATCAATATATCATTTATTAGCAATATCCATTTTCCTTAAAAGCAGAGAGTTTCAAAGTTAGAAAAATGCAAAATTTTCATGAAATTTGGGGATTTTTCACCAAGAATGGATGCAAGTAACGATGAAAATTTACCACTGTGTTAAAGTTGAATATGTCGCGAATAAACAATCTCGGAATCAGAATAATCAGTAAAAGCATCTTAGAGTTATTAATGTATAAAGTGACAGTGGTCAGAATTGCAAAAAAGGGCTGAATCCTTAAATGGGTACTCCGCCCCTACACATCTTATCCCCTATCCAAAGGATAGGGTATAAGATGTCCGATCGCCGGGGTCCCTCTGCTGGGGACCCCCGGGATCGCCGCTGCGGCACCGCACTATTATTACTGCACAGAGCGAGTTCACTCTCTGCGTAATGACGGGTGATACAAGGGACGGAGCAGCGTGACGTCACAGCTCCGCCCCTTGTGACATCACGGCCCACCCCCTTAATGCAAGTCTGTGGCAGGGGGTGTGGCAACCGCCATGCCCCCTCCCATAGACTTGTATTGAGGGGGCAGGTCGTGACGTCACGAGGGGGCGGAGCCGTGACATCACGATGCTCCGTCCCCTGTATTACCCGTCATTACGCGCAGAGCAAACACGCTCTGTGCAGTAACAATAGAGGTGTGGCGCAGCAGAGATCCTGGGGGTCCCCAGCAGTGGGACCCCGGCAATCTTCCATCTTATCCACTATCCTTTGGATAAGGGATAAGATGTCTAGGGGCAGAGTACCCCTTTTAGGTGAAAAAGGGCTCTGTCCTTAAGGGACTAAAATATGTGAGAGTTATTTTTCGCAACCCTTTTTTTTCCGTCAAAATTGCTGAGTTTGTCACCAAATTTTGAATCATGGAAAATTCTGGCGGAGCATCTCATATAATATTCCATGATTACCAGTGCCCATACAAGCAATTACTATAGGAATACAACATGTCCAGGGGTTAAATGTGAGTGCAAGTGCAGTGACCATAAAACATTTATTTATTTATTTTTAGCAGTTTGGGGACAGGGGGGGGGTTAACTTTCGGTTTCCCCATTCTGCCCACCCACAATAGGTGGGTCAGAACGGGGAAACCGTCAGGGACCGTCACCGAAGTCCACTTACCCATCGGTGGCAGCAGCGGGCAGCGATCGGCGGCAGAAGAGGATGGCGGTACGGCTCCCTGGATCCTACGGAAGCTGGTGAGTTGCCTAGCAATATCTGGAGGGCCACAATTTGGAGATCACTGTGCAGTGGTCTCTAAACTGTAGCCCTCCAGATGTTGCAAAACTGCAAATCCCAGCGTGCCCAAACAGCAAACAGCTGTCTTGGCATGCTGGGAGTTGTAGTTGCGTACCTCCAACTGTTGCATAACTGTAGGGTGGGCCATTTATATGGATACACCTTAATAAAATGGGAATGGTTGGTGATATTAACTTCCTGTTTGTGGCACATTAGTATATGTGAGGGGGGAAACTTTTCAAGATGGGTGGTGACCATGGCGGCCGTTTTGAAGTTGGCCATTTTGAATCCAACTTTAGTTTTTTCAATAAGAAGAGGGTTATATGACACATCAAACTTATTGGGAATTTCACAAGAAAAACAATGATGTGCTTGGTTTTAACGTAACTTTATTCTTTCATGAGTTATTTACAAATTTCTGACCACTTACATAGTGTTCAATGTGCTGCCCATTGTGTTGGATTGTCAATGTAACCCTCTTCTCCCACTCTTCACACACTGATAGCAACACCGCAGGAGAAATGCTAGCACAGGCTTCCAGTATCCGTATACACTGCTATATACTACTATATACACCGCAGGAGAAATGCTAGCACAGGCTTCCAGTATCCGTAGTTTCAGGTGCTGCACAACTCGTATCTTCACAGAATAGACAATTGCCTTAAGATGACCCCAAAGATAAAAGTCTAAGGGGGTCAGATCGGGAGACCTTGGGGGCCATTCAACTGGCCCACGACGACCAATCCACTTTCCAGGAAACTTTTCATCTAGGAATGCTCGGACCTGACACCCATAATGTGGTGGTGCACCATCTTGCTAGAAAAAACTCAGGGAACGTGCCAGCTTCAGTGCATAAAGAGGGAAACACATCATCATGTAGCAATTTCGCATATCCAGTGGCCTTGAGGTTTCCATTGATGAAGAATGGCCCCACTATCTTTGTACCCCATATACTACACCATACCATAAATTTTTGTGTTCCAACAGTCTTGCAGGGATCTATGCAATGTGGGTTAGTGTCAGACCAATAGCAGTGGTTTTGATTGTTAAAGGGGTACTCCACCCCTAGACATCTTATAGCGAGATGTCTGATCGCGGGGGTCCCGCCGCTGGGGACCCCCGCAATATAGCATGCGGCACCCACCTTTTTTTCTGCTCGGGAAGCGCTGGAGGGTCTGAGTCCCGACCATGGGAACAGAAGTTTGTGATGTTATGACTCCTCCCTCATGTGACATCACGCCCCGTCCCCTCAATGCAAGTCTATGGGAAGGGGCGTGAGGCTATCAGGCATCTTATCCCCTATCCTTTGGATAGGGGATAAGATGTCTAGGGGTGGAGTACCCCTTTAACTTCACCATTCACATAAAAGTTTGCCTCATCACTGAACAAATCTTCTGCGTAAACTGAGGGTCCTGTTCCAATATTTGTTTTGCCCATTCTGCAGCACCTGAAACTACGGATACTGGAAGCCTGTGCTAGTATTTCTCCTGCGGTTTTGCTATCAGTGTGTGACGAGTGGGAGAAGAGGGTTGCATTGACAATCCAACACAATGGGCAGCACATTGAACACATTTTAGAAGTGGTCAGAAACTTCTAAATAACTCATGAACATTAAAACCAAGCAAATCATTGTTTTTCTTTTGAAATTCGCAAAAAGTTTGATGTGTCACATGACCCTCTTTCTATTGAAAAAACAAAAGTTGGATTCAAAATGGCCAACTTCAAAATGGCCGCCATGGTCACCACCCATCTTGAAAAGTTTCCCCCCTCACATATACTAATGCGCCACAAACAGGAAGTTAATATCACCAACCATTCCCATTTTATTAAGGTGTATCCATATAAATGGCCCACCCTGTACATCTCCCAGCATGCCCTTTGGCGATCAGTACATGCTGGGAGTTGTAGTTTTGCAACAGCTGGAGGCACAATGGTTGGAAAATACTGAGTTAGGTAACAGAACCTAACTGAAGGTTTTCCAACCAGTGTGCCTCCAGCTGTTGCAAAAGTTCAACTCCCAGCAGGCACGGTCTGTACAGGGTACATTCACACGGGCGAGTTTACAGTGAGTTTTCCGCTTCAATAAAGAAAAATGTATCGTATGGCAGTGTTTCCAAAACGGAGCCTCCACCTGTTGCAAAGCAACGACTCCCAGCATTTCCAGACAGCCAAAGACTGTCCAGGCATGCTGGGAGTTTAGCAACAGCTGGAGGCACCCTGTTTGGGAATCACTGGCGAAGAATACCCCTATGCAATCAATAATTTAGTCCTCAAATGCACATGGCCCAGTCGTATTTCAAGGAAACAGTTTAGGGACACATATGGGGTATTTCCGTTCTCGGGAGAAATTGCACTACAAATTTTGGGGGGCTTTTTCTCCTTTTACCCCTTATGAAAAGGAAAACTTGGGGGCTACACCAGCCTGTTAGTGTAAAAAAATTAAAATTTTTACACTAACATGCTAATGTTTCCCCATACTTTTTATTTTCACAAGCGGTAAAAGGAAAAGCACGTAAATACAACATATGTGGGTGTAAAATGCTCTCAGACGCACAACAAGGCTCAGGAGTGAGAGCCCACCATGACCATTTGAGGCCTAAATTGGTGATTTGCACAGGGGTGGCTGATTTTACAGTGGTTTTGACATAAACGCAAAAAAATAAATACCCACATGTGACCCCATTTTGGAAACTACAACCCGCACAGAACATAAGGGGTATAGTGAGCCTTAACACTAAATAATTTTCATTAAAGTTGGATGGGAAAATGAAAAAAAAAAAATAAATCACTAAAATGCTGGCATTACCCTAAATTTTTCATTTTCATAAGGGAAAATAGGAAAAAAAGCCCCCCAAAATTTGTTCTTCAGATTAAGAACATACCCCATATGTGGATGTGAAGTGCTCTGCGGGTGCACTACAATGCTGAGAAGAGAAGGAGTGCCATAGGGCTTTTGAAGATAAATTTTGTCCGGAATTGAAGGCCATGTGTGTTTACAAAGCCCCCATAGTACCAGAACAATGGACCCCCCCCCCCCCCACATGTAATCCCATTTTGGACACTACACCCCTCATGTAATGTAATAAGGGGGTACAGTGAGCATTTACACCCCACAGGTGTCTGACAGAATTTTGGAACAGTGGTCCTTGAAAATGAAAAATGCATTTTTTCATTTGCACAGCCCACTGTTCCAAAGACCTGTCAAACGCCAGTGGGGTGTAAATGTTCACTGCACCCCTTATTAAATTCTGTGAGGGGTGTAGTTTCCAAAATCGGTTCACATGTGGGGGGTCCACTGTTCTGGCACCACGGGGGCCTTTGTAAACGCACATGGTCCCTGACTCCCATTCCAAACAAATTCTCTCTCCAAAAGCTCAATGGCGCTCCTCCTCTTCTGAGCATTGTAGTGCGCCATCTCCAGAGATCTTGAGACCAGAGAAGTAGATTGTCGATATTACTGATCAGTATTAAAAATCAAAAGATAGCTATTAACAGTTATAATTTAATAATGGGAATAAGTATCTCCTCCAATAAAAAAATTAATTCCCCCTCTTCCCATTTTACAAATAAAAATTTGTAAAAAAAAAAAAAAATTTGTCAACATATTTGGCATAACAATGTCCAGAAAAGTCAGAATTATTAAAATATAGTGTTAATGATTCCATATGGTGAACGGCATAAAACGTAAAAATAAAAAAAGTCCAATGCTGAATTGTGATCACATCCCAGAAAAAAATAAAATAAAAAAAAGTCATCAAAAATCACATGTACGCAAATGTGGTACCGATAAAAACAACAAATCACAGATTAAGTGCCAATACAAGCATAACCATATGAATAAAACATGTCCAGGGGTTAAATGTGAGTGCAGGTGCAGTGAACATGAAAAATTCAGGACAACAGGTTTTCATTTTTGTGCTTAAGTTTTTTCCTCCTCACCTTCTTAAAATCATAACACAGACTCCTATAAGGGCTGTTTTTTTGCGCCACATATTGTACTTTGTAATGACATCAATCATTTCACCACAAAATCTACAGCAAAACGAGAAAAAAAATATTAGTGGGGCAAAATTGAAAAAAAAACAAACACCATTTTGAATTTTTTTTTAGGGACTTCCGATTCTACACAGTGCACTTTTCGGTAAAAATGACACCTTGTTCTTTAGATCCATACAATTAAATTGATATCCAGCTCATTAAGGTTTGATTTTGTTTAACATTAAAAGTTATAACTTTTTGCACCAAAATTAGTACCTTTAAAATTGTCCTCTTCTGACCTCTATGACTTTTTCCGTATGCAGGGATGTATACGGAAAAAAATTAGCCCTCGTACAATTTAAAACGTACTTACAATGTTCAAAAAGTTTGATTTTTTTTTTAAACAGTACAAAAAGAGTAAAGCGTGTACCCAAACATTGACCCACAGTATAAAAAGAACATGTCGGTGTTATCATACACTTCACTGTGTAAAAATAAAAACTATCAAAAGTTGCAAAATTGCGGTTTACTTCTCAATTTCCTGCCGCAAATAATATATATACATTTTTATAGTACCATATATTTTATGTTAAAATTAAAGGTTTCATTACAAAGTACAGTTGGTCGCAAAAGAAACAAACCCTCATATGGGTCTTTAGGTTGAACATTTTAAGATTTATGGCTCTTAGAAGGGGAGGAGGAAAAATTTTAAACATAAAAATGAAACTGTCCTTTGTCCTCAAGACCAAAATGGGCTGTGACTTCTAAAGGGGTTAAAACTGTAATCTTCAAATCCTTTGTAAACCCCCAGTATATAACTGTACATAGTGTAAGTAAAGTACAGTACAGCCATTACAATGGATACACATACACGTGATGTCATCTGCTGTGACATCACACATCAAAGAGACTTTCTCCAGGGTAGAATCCAATCCCTAACACTTATTTCCTCGGTTCGGCGGGTGAACACGTTCTCCTACTAGACCTGCGCTTATTTTGCAAATTGAAGAGAATTTTGTCTATTTAGGCAAAAGGATCCTGTAGGGACGGTGACCATGAAGCTAAGAGGTAGGAATAATGAAAACTTCCAAAATTTCTGTTTAAAAATGGATTTTACATGAATGTATTAGTGTAAAGTTAATATAGTAGAGTTCTGAATGCTTGGAGCGGGCGGTGCGGGTCGTGACATCACGGCCACGCCCCCTCAATGTAAGTCTATGGGAGGGGGTGTGGTGTGATGTCACGAGGGGCGTGGCTGTGACGTTACGACCCTGTCACCCAGTGATCTGAATAAAGGCTAGGTGCTGCACAGAGATCACTGGGGTCCCAGCTGCGGGACCCCGGCGATCAGACATCTTATCCCCTATCCTTTACATAGGGGATAAGATGTCTAGGGGCAGAGTACCCCTTTAAGTCTCTTACAGCAATTGGGTAAAGGTTTACTCCTGTGAGATAAATGATTTTGTGTGAACATACACACAGACATATATATATATATATATATATACATAAATACATGAATGAATATAGGTCTAATATATTGTATCCTGTCGCTATTTTGCAGATATCCCAGTTCTATCGGTGCCTGTCGTGTGTCTCATACATTACGTGACGAGTTTCCTTTGGCGGTATACTAACCTATATCATTATAAGGTCACTCCACCATATTATGAGATCCATAAAATACCTGGGAAGAAGATTAAGCACCGTGGTCAGCGAGCAGATGTGGCTATTGACATGGCTTTAGGTGACAATTCAGACCCACATGAATCCAGGCACAGCGATCATGTGACAGTCACCATGGCGGATAACCAGATGGATTTACCAACAACCTCTGAAGATGCCTCGGAGCCCAAAGTGTCTTGGCTGCAGCGGACTTGGCAATATGCTAAAAGCAAACTGAAGTGGTCCAATTATGTATCCAATGTGTGGGTTGGAGCATGGGCCATGGCCAACCGCACACTAACCGGCATGATGACCACATTCAAGATGCCATTTTACTTCCTACATACAAAGCTAAGAAGTATTACAGCAAAGGCCATTGACGATCAATGTGAACCAGTTTAACAAGATGCTGATTGGGTCACACAAGGTCTGCATATGGTTGGGGGTGGGGGTGGGGAGGAGCCCGAAATGCAGCCACCTCCACGTGGTGGGCTCTGGGTCACTTGATACATTAACAAGTGAGCGAGGAGCTGCATAATTCAAGGCACATTTCCCATATTGGACATACAGCTTGTAATAGAGACAGAAGATATTGTCCACATGGAAACAAATTTTGCACATAAGTGGGAAAACAAGCCCCCCTATTGGATGATTAAGGAATCAGAGATCTGTATAAGGGGAGAGGTGGATTCCCAGGAATGGAGGATGACAATATAACTTTAGCATAATATCTCTGGATAAGTGGATATGGTAGAAACAGTATCATAATTTTTATTACTATTATTATTATTAACCCCTTAACTCCTTAAGGACCCAGGGCGTATGGATACACCCTGGTTTTTTTATCGTTAAGTACCCAGGGCGTATACATACGCCCGTGGGAATTCAGGTCCCCGCCGCGCACCGGTTGGGGACTGGACTGGGATGCCTCCTGAAATCATTCAGCAGGCATCCCGTGCAACATGTCGCCAATTCCGGGTCATACGGGTCTATGGTGACCCGGAATATAAGGGGGATATCGGTTGTCCGAGACACCCATGATCCCCCTGAAGGGATAGGAGTGAGGTGGCAGGGGTGCCACCCCTCCTATCCCTACTATTGGTCATCAAGAAGCGACGACCAATAGCAAATTGGGGGCGGGGGGGGGTTAACTTTCGGTTTCCCTGTTCTGCCCACCCACAGTAGGCAGGGCAGAATGGGGAAACTGACAGGGACTGCCGCAGAAGTTTAATTACTCATGGGCGGCGGTAGCAGGCGGTGATCAATGGGGGTGATCGGCGGCAGAAGAGGAGAACGACGATGCGGCTCCTTGGATCCTACGGAAGCTGGTGAGTTGCCTGGCAACATCTGGAGGTCTACAGTCTGAGACCACTATACAGTGGTCTCTAAACTGGAGCCCTCCAGAAGTTGCAAAACTACAACTCCTAGCATGCCTACACAGCAGTTTGCTGTCTGGGCATGCTGGGATATGTAGTTTTGCAACATCTGGAGGGCCACAGTTTGGAGATCACTGTACAGCGATCTCTTAAACTGTGACCCTCCAGCTGTTGCAAAACTACAAATCCCAGCATGCCCAAACAGCAAACAGCTGTCTCGGCAAGCTGGGAGTTGTAGTTGCGTACCTCCAGCTGTTGCATAACTACGTCTCCCAGCATGCCCTTCTGCGATCAGTACATGCTGGGAATTGTAGTCTTGCAAAAGCTGGAGGCACACTGTTTGGAAAGTACTGAGTCAGGTCACAGAACCTAACTGAAGGTTTTCCAACCAGTGTGCCTCCAGCTATTGCTAAAGTACATCTACCAGCATGCATGGTCTGTCAGTGCATGCTGGGAGTTGTAGTTTTGAAACAGCTGGAGGTTTAACTCCCCATGTGAATGTACAGGGTACATTCACATGGGCGAGTTTACAGTGAGTTTTCTGCTTCAAGTTTGAGCTGCGGCAAATTTTTCGCCACAGCCCAAACTCCTAGTGGGCAACTCAACGTAAACCTCCGCCAGTGCGAATGTACCCTAAAAACACTACACTACATAATAAAGGGTAAAACACTACATATACACCCCCTTACACTGTCTCCCCCCCCCCCAATAAAAATGAGAAACGTATCGTATGGCCGTGTTTCCAAAACAGATCCTCCAGCTGCTGCAAAACAACAACTCCCAGCATTTCCGGACAGCCGCTCACTGTCCAGGCATGCTGGGAGTTTAGCAACAGCTGGAGGCACCCTGTTTGGAATCACTGGCGTAGAATACCACTATGTCCACTCCTATGCAATCCCTAATGTAGTCCTCAAATGCGCAAGGCGCTGTCTCATTTCGGGGCCCAGTCGTATTTCAAGGAAACAGTTTAGGGCCACATAAGGGGTATTTCCGTACTCTGGAGAAATTGCACTACAAATTTTGGGGGGCTTTTTCTCCTTTTACCCCTTATGAACAGGAAAAGTTGGGGGTTACACCAGCCTGTTAATGTAAAAAAATAAAAATGTTTACACTAGCATGCTGGCGTTGCCCCCTACTTTTTATTTTCACAAGCAAGTAAAGGAAAAAAAGACCCCCAAAATTTGTAACGCAATTTCTCCTGAGCACGGAAATACCCCATATGTGGGCGTAAAATTCTCTGCGGACGCACAGCAGGGCTCAGGAGTGAGAGCACACTATGTACATTTGAGGTCTAATTTGGTGATTTGCACAGGGGTGGCTGATTTTACAGCGGCTCATTTTGGAAACTACACCCCTCACGGAACGTAACAAGGGGTACAGTGAGCCTTAACACCCCACAGGTGTTTGAAAATTTTTCATTAAATTTGGATGGGAAAATGAGAAAAAAAAAACTAAACATAATATGCTGGTGTTAACCTAAATTTTTCATTTTCACAAGGGAAAATATGAAAAAGCCCCCCAAAATTTGTAACCCCATTTCTTCTGAGTAAGAACATACCCCATATGTGGATGTAAAGTGCTCTGCGGGTGAACTACAATGCTCAGAAGAGAAGGAGCACCATTGGGCTTTTGAAGATAAATTTTGTCCGGAATTGAAGGCCACGTGTGTTTACAAAGCCCCCATAGAGCCAGAACAATGGACCCCTCCCACATGTGACCCCATTTTGGAAACTACACCCCTCAAGTAATGTAATAAGGGGTACAGTGAGCATTTACGCCCCACAGGTGTCTGACAGATTTTTGGAACAGTGGTCCTTGAAAATGAAAAATGTAATTTTTCATTTGCACAGCTTACAGTTCCAAAGAGCTGTCAAACGCCAGTGGGGTGTAAATACTGGGTCTTCAATTTTCTCCTTAAACTTACTGCTATTCCTGTTAAACACCTAAAGGGTTAACAAACATTCTGAATATAATTTTGTATACTTTGATGGGTGCAGTTTTTATAATGGGGTAATTTATGGGGTATTTCTAATATGAAGACCCCTCAAATCCACTTCAAATCTGAACTGGTCCCTGAAAAATTCAGATTTTGAAAATTTTGAGAAAAATTTGAAAATTGCTGCTGAACTTTGAAGCCCACTGATGTCTTCCAAAAGTAAAAAAAAAAACATGTCAACTTTATGATGCAAACATGAAGAGATTGTATATGTGAATCAACATATAATTTATTTGGTTTGTCTATTTTCCTCACAAGCAAGGAGCTTCAAGGTTAAAAAAAAAAAAGCAAAATTTTAAAATTTTGGAATTTTTTACCAAGAAATGATGCAAGTATTGACAAAAACATACCACTATGATAAAGTAGAATGTCACGAAAAAACTATCTCGGAATCAACTTCATAAGTAAAAGCATCCCAGAGTTAGTAATGCTTAAAGTGACAGTGGTCAGATGTGCAAAAAATGCTCTGGTCCTTAAGGCCAAAATGACCTCGATCCTTAAGGGGTTAAAGCAGAAAAGTTTTCCCTTATGTAAATAGCTGAAGTTCTTTATCTACCCTTTATTACCAGTAGCATTGCTAGAGAGTGACAGGGGGGGTACCGCATCTGGTGACACCCTAACTAGCCTGCCTGGCACTAAATAGCTGCACTCCAACTATCCCGCAAAAACCCATCCACCGTCCTCAGAAATAAAAAAAGTATTAAAAACATACTATGCCGCACCATGAATATCCGTACTCTGGGGGCTTTTTTGCTCAATTTTGAGCCCACATTTTGTGACGTTGTCAGACCAGAGAAGTAGATTGTCCATATTACCGATCAGTATTAATTGATCGTCCTAATCAGCGAGTACTTGCCGCGTTAGATGAGCCGGCTCGTCCTGAAGCTAAACTGTCACAGCATGTAAACATGGAAACATGCTGTGACATTGAAGTGACTTCAGCTTTCATAGACAGCTGATCATCACAGACATCGTCCGCGGGTCTCCCCATGGCTGGCCTGGCCCCCTGATTGTTGTGATTGGTCAATCAATCCAGATTGACCAATCACAGCAGAGGCAGTTGAAAAAAACTGCCTTTCACAGCTCCGATCTCCTCAGTGTAGGGAGATCTGTGAGGAGATTGGAGCTGTGTGAGCTCTGTGTGAAATAAAACATCAAACAGACCCCTATAACCCCCCCATACCCATCCTAGTGCTCCTGTCTAGGGGACATCAGCTGTCTTGGACATCTGATTGTCACCATGCAGTGATTTCTGTAAACTGTAAGCCTCCTTATGTTGCTAAACTACAACTCCCAGCATGCCCAGACAGCTGTTGGCTGTCAGGGCATGCTGGGATTTGTAGTTTTGCAACATCTGGAGAGCCACAGTTTGGAGATCACTGTGCAGTGATCTCTAAACTGTGGCCCTCCAGATGTTGCAAAACTACAACTCCCAGCATGCACGAACAGCAAACTGCTGACTTGCCATGCTGGAAGTTAGAGTTGCGTGTGTGGTAAGTCTCAGGGGTAGGGGTAGTACAGTCAGAGATTTGCTTTGGTATATCAGGGGTTAATGTTAACCCTATAGTTCGTGACGCCAGGCTGAGGGCTAGTATGTTGAGATGACTCTCCGGCCTATCGCCGCCCTTCCCAGTAACGATAGGTGCATAAGAATAAAGACTGAAGGTCCACAAGATAGTTGAATTTGAACTTGCATAAACTTTACTTAAAGGCTTGCGGTACATCCACAGAGTAGTAACAGTCTCAATTAAACAGTCTCTCTATACTTAAATGACTGACAGATGTTGCGGACCTTGACTTTAGATAATAGTCTCTGAATTCAGGGTATATTGCGAAGATCCGTCCGGATTTAGGGGATAGATAAGGTCCGGTGGTCTTGCAGAGTGTTTAGTGATTGATACACTTGCAATTTGGAATAGAACAGCCGTCGCCGCAAGGCTAAGGCCTAGACACACTGATGACAGCAGCGCAGATCCTTTCTCGTCAACAGCCAGAAACCAAGAGAGATTAATGGCCACCGCGCCCTTATATGGGCAGGGGCGGGGCCGTTTTGATTGGTCCAGCCATCTGTCCCTCACCGTCACAAAGGAAATGAGTGCATTATGTCACAGGGACCTCCAAAGGTCCTCAAGCAAAAATACCATTGAGTTTACCTGATCACGTGACCCGCAGGTCCTGCTACGCTTCTCAAAGGTAATTAACTATTTATGTACATTTTATACAGTTAAACTTCCACAAATAAGGAGCATATGACTAGAGTAATAACTATAGGGGTAAGAGGTGACTAGGGGTGGACTAGGGGTGGGCGCTTCGGGCCCAGAATAGTCACGTTGCCTTGACGACAACGCAGGGGGATGTTCATTACCAACGTCCGTCTGCGTCGTCGTCAAGGCAACGCCTCTATTTCGGGCTCGAAGCGCGGAGAAGAGGCCCCCCGGTGAAGATGGCAGCCCGGAACCACTATCCCACCGGACGACCTCCCCACCGGACAGTATTGCAGCACCGGACCAGTGGAGCACCGTCCCGCCGAACGGAGGTGAGTACAGAACTAAAGGGGGTGAGAGGGGGGGCTGGATGATGTCGAAGGCCGCAGTGGTCTTCAACCTGCGGACCTCCAGAGGTTTCAAAACTACAACTCCCAGCAAGCCCGGACAGCCGATGGCTGCCCGGGCTTGCTGGGAGTTGTAGTTTTGAAACCTCTGGAGGTCCGCAGAAGACCACTGTATCAGACATTGACAAGTGGTGATGATGAAGGTGGGGGGGGGGAGGGACTGATGACAAGGGGATAATGACAAGGGGATGATGAAGGGGGGGTGTGGGATGATGACAAGGGGATGATGAAGGGGGGGATTATGACAAGGGGATGATGAAGGGGGTGGGGATGATGAAAAGGGGATGATGACAAGGGGATGATGAAGGAGGGTGGGGGTGATGACAAGGGGATGATGATAAGGGGATGATGAAGGGGGGGGGTGTGGGATGATTACAAGGGGATGATGAAGGGGGGTGGGGATGATGAAAAGGGGATGATGACAAGGGGGTGATGAAGGGGGGTTGTGGGATGATGACAAGGGGATGATGAAGGGGGGGGTGATGACAGGCGGTGATGATGAAGGGGGGGGATGATGACAGGCGGTGATGATGAAGGGGGAATGATGACAGGCGGTGATGATGAAGGGGGGATGATGACAGGCGGTGATGATGAAGGGGGGATGATGACAGGCGGTGATGATGAAGGGGGGATGATGACAGGCGGTGATGATGTATTTCCTGGGATTTTGGGGTGAAATTAGGGGCCTCTGCCTATATTCGGGTCGGCTTATACTCGAGTATATACGGTGTGTGTATATATATCACATTTTTTTCAAAGCTGCAAAATTGTGTTCTTTAGTCATTTATTGGTTTTTGCTTATGTGTGCAAAAAAAAAAATGGTATTCAAAAGTGATTTATTGGTTTTTGCTTATGTAAGCCAAATTTATCAACCCCCTGTAGTAGTTTAATAAATGTGTCACACAAAAGCAAAACCAAAAGCAAGAAAAGATGGCAGCCCGGAACCACTATCCCACCGGACGACCTCCACACCGGACAGTCCTGCAGCACCGGACCAGCGGAGTACTGTCCCGCCGAGCGGAGGTGAGTACAGAACTAAAGGGGGTGAGAGGGGGGGCTGGATGATGTTGAAGGCCGCAGTGGTCTTCAACCCTTCGGACCTCCAGAGGTTTCAAAATTACAACTCCCAGCAAGCCCGGACTATACAAAAGGACCCCGACGTCCTAGGGACTCTGGCTATGGGGACCTATAAACAGGTACCGTATAGGATGCGGTACCGGGACACCACACGTGCCTCAAGCTGTTGCATAACTACAACTCCCAGCATGCCCTTTGGCCATCAGTGCATGCTGGGAGTTGTAGTTTTGCCACAGCAAGAAGCACACTGGTGACGAAACACAGTAAGGTAACAGAACCTAACTCAGTGTTTCCCCACCAGTGTGCCTCCAGCTGTTGCAAAACTACAACTCCCAGCATGCACTGACAGACCGTTTATGCTGGGAGTGTTCGTTTTGTAACAGCTGGAGGCACCCTGGTGGGGAAGCACTGAGTTTGTCTGTTCCCTAACACGGTTTTCCTCACCAGTGGGCCTCCAGCTGTGGCAAAACTACAACTCCCAGCATGCACGGTCTGTGAGTCCATGCTGAGAGTTGAAGTTTTGCAACAGCTGGAGGTTTGACCCCCCCCCCCCCCCCCAATGATGTGAACGTACAGGGTATATTCACACAAGCTGGGGTTTACAGTAAGTTTCCCACTACAAATTTGAGCTGCAGAAAATTTTCCACCGCAGCTCAAACTCCCAGCGGGAAACTCACTATGAACCCCCGCCCGTGGGAATATACCCTAAAAACCCTACACTACGCTACCACAAAATAAAGAGTAATACACTACATATACATATACCCTTACACAGTGTACACCCTCCCCCATAAAAATTTAAAACGTCTGGTACGGCACTGTTTGCAAAAAGGAGCCTCCGGCTGTTGCAAAACAACAACTTCCAGCATTGCCGGACAGCCATTGACTGTCCAGGCATGCTGGGAGTTTTGCCACAGCTGGAGGTACCCTGTTTGGGAAACACTGCTGTAGGGTATTTATGGTAGCAGAGTCAATTGTAATGCTTGCATCTGGGTCCTCCCCTATGCAAATCTCTAATTTAGTCCTCAAATGCGCATGGTGCTCTCTCACTTTGGAGCCCTGTCATATTTCAAGGAAACGGTTTAGGGACACATATGGGGTATTTCCGTACTCGGGAGAAATTGTGTTACAAATTTTGGGGGCTTTTTCTAATTTTACCCCTTATGAAATGGAAAAGTTGGGGTCTACACCAGTATGTTTTTTTACACTAACATGCTGGTGTTGTCCCATACTTTTTATTTTCAAAAAAGACCCCCAAAATTTGTACGGAAATACCCCATATGTGGGCGTACAATGCTCTGCGGATGCACAACAAGGCTCAGGAGTGAGAGCGCACTATGTACATTTGAGGCCTAAATTGGTGATTTGCACAGAGGTGGCTGAAAGTTGCAACGGTTCTGACATAAACACACAAAAAAAATACCCACATGTGACCCCATTTTGGAAACTGCATCCCTCATGGAACATAACAAGGGGTATAAAAATCTAATTTTTCACTTTCACGTCCAACTTAAATGCAAACCTGTCAAACACCTGTGAGGTGTTAAGGTTCGCTGTACCCCTTGTTACGTTCCTGGAGGGGTGTCGTTTCCCAAATAGTGTGCCATGTGTTTTTTTTTTTTGCTGTTCTGACACCATGGGGGCTTGCTAAATGCAACATGCCCCCCAAAATCCATTTCAGCAATATTCACCCTCTAAAATCCCACAGTTGCTCTTTCCCTTTTGAGCCATGTTGTGAGCCCACAGAGCACTTTGCGTCAATATATGAGGTATTTCCATACTTCAGAGAAGTTGGGCTACAAATTTTGTGGGACTTTTTCTCCTAAGAACCCTTACAAAAATGTAAAAAAAAATTGGGCCACATGAACATGTTAGTATAAAAAATGGAAATCTTAATTTTTCTCCTCCACTTTGCTGCTGTTCCTGTAAAACACCTAAAGGGTTAACAAACTTTCTTAATGGCATTTGAATACTTTGAGGGGTGCAGTTTCTACAATGGGGTCATTTGTGGTATATTTCTCACAGAAAGGCCCCTCAAATCCACTTCAGACTTAACTGGTCCCTGAAAAATTCAGATTTTTTATTTTTCGTGAAAAGTTTGAAAAAATGCTGCTATACTTTGAAGCCCTCTAATGTCTTAAAAAAATAAAAACATGAAAACTTTACGATGCAAACATAAAGTAGACATATTCGGGGACATTTATCATTGTTGCTTTGGTAATCGAGTTCTGTTGGCATTTTTTTCTTGCTTTTGGTTTTGCTTTTGTGTGACACATTATTAAACTACCACAGGGGGTTGATAAATTTGGCTTACATAAGCAAAAACCAATAAATCACTTTTGAATACCATTTATTTTTTTTTTTTTGCACACATAAGCAAAAACTAATAAATGACTACAGAACACAATTTTGCAGCTTTGAATTTATATATATATATATATATATATATATATATATATACATACACCGTATATACTCGAGTATAAGCCGACCCGAATATAAGCCGAGGCCCCTAATTTCACCCCAAAATCCCAGGAAAAGTTATTGACTCAAGTATAAGCCTAGGGTGGGAAATACATCATCCCCCCTGTCATCATCCAGACCCCCGTCATTAACACCCCCTTCATCATCACCCTGTCATCATCCCCCCTTCATCATCACCGCCTGTCATCATCCCCCCTTCATCATCACCCTGTCATCATCCCCCCTTCATCATCACCGCCTGTCATCATCCCCCTTCATCATCACCGCCTGTCATCATTCCCCCTTCATCATCACCGCCTGTCATCATCCCCCCCTTCATCATCACCGCCTGTCATCACCCCCCCTTCATCATCCCCTTGTCATCATCCCACACCCCCCCTTCATCATCCCCTTGTCATCATCCCACACACCCCCCTTCATCATCCCCTTGTCATCATCCCCACCCCCTTCATCATCCCCTTGTCATCATCCCCTTTTCATAATCCCCACCCCCTTCATCATCCCCTTGTCATAATCCCACACCCCCCCTTCATCATCCCCTTGTCCTCATCCCCTTGTCGTCATCCCCACTCCCTTCATCATCCCCTTGTCATCATCCCCTTGTCATCATCCCCACCCCCTTCATCATCCCCTTGTCATAATCCCACACCCCCAATTGATCATCCCCTTGTCATAATCCCCCCCCTTCATCATCCCCTTGTCATCATCCCACACCCCCCCTTCATGATCCCCTTGTCATCATCCCTTTGTCATCAGCCCCCCCCCACCTTCATCATCACCGCTTGTCAATGTCTGATACAGTGGTCTTCTGCGGACCTCCAGAGGTTTCAAAACTACAACTCCCAGCAAGCCCGGGCAGCCATCGGCTGTCCGGGCTTGCTGGGAGTTGTAGTTTTGAAACCTCTGGAGGTCCGCAGGTTGAAGACCACTGCGGCCTTTAATATCATCTAGCCCCCCCTCTCACCCCCTTTAGTTCTGTACTCACATCCGCTCGGCGGGACGGTGCTCCGCTGGTCCGGTGCTGCAGAACTGTCCGGTGGGGAAGTCCTGCAGCACCGGACCAGCGGAGCACCGTCCCGCCGAGCGGAGGTGAGTACAGAACTAAAGGGGGTGAGAGGGGGGGCTGGATGATGTCGAAGGCCGCAGTGGTCTTCAACCTGCGGACCTCCAGAGGTTTCAAAACTACAACTCCCAGCAAGCCCGGACAGCCGATCCCCTTGTCATCATCCCCTTGTCATCATCTCCACCCCCTTCATCATCCCCTTGTCATCATCCCCTTTTCATAATCCCACACCCCCTTCATCATCCCCTTGTCGTCATCCCCACTCCCTTCATCATCCCCTTGTCATAATCCCACCCCCCCTTCATCATCCCCTTGTCATCATCCCCTTGTCATCATCCCCACCCCTTCATCATCCCCGTGTCATAATCCCACACCCCCCCTTCATCATCCCCTTGTCATCATCCCCTTGTCATCATCCCCACTCCCTTCATCATCCCCTTGTCATAATCCCACACCCCCCCTTCATCATCCCCTTGTCATCATCCCACACACCCCCCCTTTATCATCCCCTTGTCATCATCCCCTTGTCATCAGCCCCCCCCCACCTTCATCATCACCGCTTGTCAATGTCTGATACAGTGGTCTTCTGCGGACCTCCAGAGGTTTCAAAACTACAACTCCCAGCAAGCCCGGGCAGCCATCGGGCTTGCTGGGAGTTGTAGTTTTGAAACCTCTGGAGGTCCGCAGGTTGAAGACCACTGCGGCCTTCAATATCATCTAGCCCCCCCTCTCACCCCCTTTAGTTCTGTACTCACATCCGCTCGGCGGGACGGTGCTCCGCTGGTCCGGTGCTGCAGTACTGTCCGGTGGGGAGGTCGTCCGGTGGGATAGTGGTTCCGGGCTGCCATCTTCACCGGGGGGGCCTCTTCTCCGCGCTTAGGGCCCGAAATAGAGGCGTTGCCTTGACGACAACGCAGACGGACGTTGGTAATGAACGTCCCCCTGCGTTGTCCTCAAGGCAATGTGACTATTCCGGGCCCGAAGAGCGGAGAAGAGGCCCCCACGGTGAAGATGGCAGCCCGGAACCACTATCCCACCGGACGACCTCCCACCGCACAGTCCTGCAGCACCGGACCAGTAGAGCACCGTCCCGCCGAGCGGAGGTGAGTACAGAACTAAAGGGGGTGAGAGGGGGGGCTGGATGATGTCAAAGGCCGCAGTGGTCTTCAACCTGCGGACCTCCAGAGGTTTCAAAACTACAACTCCCAGCACGCCCGGACAGCCGATGGCTGCCCTGGCTTACTGGGAGTTGTAGTTTTGAAACATCTGGAGGTCCGCAGGTTGAAGACCACTGAGGGCGGATAGGTCACTCGAGTATAAGCCGAGGGGGGTGTTTTCAGCACGAAAAATCGTGCTGAAAAACTCGGCTTATACTCGAGTATATACGGTATGTATGTTTTTTTTTCCCTTTTTACCACTTTGTTTTTTTCCTCTAAATGTACTAACTCATTTTTTGTCTTCTCATTTCAGATCCGTGTATCTTGTGGATTACTTTAGATTCAGGGGAGTGCAGTGATTAGCATTTTTTTGGTTTAATGTTAATAAAATGGTTAATGAGGACTTTTGGGGGAGTGTTTTTTTGGAATACATTTTTTTTAAATGTGATGTTTTTTTTTTATTTACTTGGCATGCTTAGTAGTGGAAGCAGTATTATAGACAGAGTCCATTATTAAGCTGAGGCTTAGCATTAGCCCCCAAAACAGCTAGTGCTAAACCCCAATTATTTCCCCGGTACCCACCACCACAGGGGTGCTGGGAGGAGCCGGTACCACCAGGCCCAAAGCCTCAAATATGGCGCTCCTGAGCCTAGGCGGTAACAGGCTGGTGTTATTTAGGCTTGGGAGGGCCAGTAACAATGGTCTTTGCCCACCCTGGTAACATCAGGCTGTTGCTGCTTGGTTGGTATTTGGATAAAAATAGGGGGAACCTTATCTTTGTTTTGCATTAATAATTATTAAAAAAAAAAAAAAAACGCATATGTAATAAAAACAGCAAAAATTCAAAATGAGAGACAGGTGGCCAAAGAAAGCAAAACTAATCCTAAATATTTTTTTAGATATATAAATGCAAAAAAACCAAGGACAGAGCATGTAGGACCCCTTAATAATGATAATGGGGAGGTTGTCACAGGCGATCAAGAGAAGGCGGAGCTACTGAATGGGTTCTTTAGTTCTGTATACACTATGGAAGAAGGAGCTGACATTGGCCAGGTCAGTGCTGGTAACACAACATGTAATGTACTGAACTGGCTTAGTGTAGAGATGGTACAAGGTAAGTTAAGTGATATAAATGTAAGCAAATCCCCAGGACCGGATGGACTACACCCAAGAGTTCTTAGAGAGGTAAGTTCAGTAATATCTGTACCCCTGTTTATGATATTTAGAGATTCTCTGGTGTCTGGTATTGTGCCAAGGGACTGGCGCAAGGCGAATGTGGTGCCAATCTTCAAAAAGGGCTCTAGGTCTTCCCCAGGAAACTATAGACCGGTAAGTTTAACGTGCATTGTGGGTAAATTGTTTGAAGGACTTATAAGGGATTACATACAGGAATACATAGGGGATAATTGTATTATAAGTGATAGCCAGCATGGGTTTACTAAGGATAGAAGTTGTCAAACCAATCTAATTTGCTTTCATGAAGATGTGAGTAGAAGCCTTGACAGAGGAATGGCTGTGGATATAGTGTTTCTGGATTTTGCTAAAGCATTTGATACTGTCCCTCATAGACGTCTGACAGGTAAGTTAAGGTCTTTGGGTTTGGAAATTTTAGTTTGTAACTGGATTGAACACTGGCTCATGGATCGTACCCAGAGAGTGGTGGTCAATGATTCGTACTCTGATTGGTCCCCGGTTATTAGTGGTGTACCCCAAGGTTCAGTACTGGGCCCGCTGTTGTTTAATTTATTTATTAATGATATAGAGGATGGTATTAACAGCTCTGTTTCTATCTTTGCAGATGACACCAAGCTTTGTAGCACAGTACAGTCTATAGAGGATGTGCATAAGTTACAAGATGACTTGGATAGACTAAGTGTCTGGGCATCCACTTGGCAAATGAGGTTCAATGTGGATAAATGTAAAGTTATGCATCTGGGTACTAATAACCTGCATGCGTCGTATGTCTTAGGGGGGATTAAACTGGCAGAGTCACTGGTAGAGAAGGATCTGGGTGTAGTTGTAGATCACAGACTACAGAATAGCATGCAATGTCAGGCTGCTGCTTCCAAAGCCGGCAGGATATTGTCATGTATAAAAAGAGGCATGGACTCAAGGGACAGGGACATAATACTCCCCCTTTATAAAGCATTGGTACGGCCTCACCTGGAATATGCTGTTCAGTTTTGGGCACCTGTCCATAAAAGGGACACTGCGGAGTTGGAAAGGGTGCAGAGACGCGCGACTAAACTAATATGGGGCATGGAACATCTTAGCTATGAGGAGCGATTAAAGGAGTTACAATTGTTTAGTCTTGAGAAGAGACGTTTAAGGGGGGATATGATAAACATATATAAGTATATTAATGGCCCATACAAAAAATATGGAGAAAAACTGTTCCAGGTTAAACCCCCCCAAAGGACGAGGGGGCACTCCCTCCGTCTGGAGAAGAAAAGGTTTAGTCTAAAGGGGCGACACGCCTTCTTTACCGTGAGGACTGTGAATTTATGGAACGGTCTACGTCAGGAACTGGTCACAGCTGGAACAATTAACAGCTTTAAAACAGGATTAGATACATTCCTGGAACAAAATAACATTAATGCTTATGAAGAAATATAAAATCTCATCCCTTCCCCAATATCGCGCCACACCCCTACCCCTTAATTCCCTGGTTGAACTTGATGGACATATGTCTTTTTTCGACCGTACTAACTATGTAACTATAGGGTTCCCCCTATTTTTATTTTCAGCCAAATACCAACCAAGCAGCAACAGCCTGATGTTACCAGGGTGGGCGAGGACCATTGTTACTGGCCCTCCCCAGCCTAATTAACGCCAGCCCGTTACCACCTAGGCCCAGGAGCGCCATATTTGATCCTCCGGGCCTATTGGTACCGGCTCTTCCCGGCACCCCTGTGGCGGTGGGTACCGGGGTAATAATTGGAGGTTAGCGCTAGCTGTGTTGGGGGCTAACACTAAGCATAGGCTTAGTAATGGATTCCGTCTATTAGACAGCTTCCACTACTAAGCCTTTCAAGTAATTAAAAAAAAACACGTTTAAAAAAAAATGTATTCCAAAAAACACTCTCATTAACATTAAACAGTTTGGCCTTAAGGACCAGACCGTTTTTTGCACATCTGACCACTGTCACTTTAAACATTAATAACTCTGGAATGCTTTTAGTTATCATTCTGATTCCGAGATTGTTTTTTCGTGACATATTCTACTTTAACATGGTGGTAAATTTTTGTGGTAACTTGCATCCTTTCCTTGTGAAAAATCCTAAAATTTGATGAAAAATTTGAAAATTTTGCATTTTTCTAACTTTGAAGCTCTCTGCTTGAAGCTCTCTGCTTTTTTTTACAAATAATTTTTTTTTTATTCACATATACAATATGTCTACTTTATGTCTGCATCATAAAAGTGACAAGTTTTTACTTTTGGAAGACACCAGAGGGCTTCAAAGTTCAGCAGCAATTTTCCAATTTTTCACAAAATTTTCAAACTCACTATTTTTCAGGGACCAGTTCAGGTTTGAAGTGGATTTGAAGGGTCTTCATATTAGAAATACCCCACAAAAGACCCCATTATAAAAACTGCACCCCCCAAAGTATTCAAAATGACATTCAGTCATCATTTTAACCCTTTAGGTGTTTCACAGGAATAGAAGCAAAGTGAAGGAGAAAATTCACAATCTTCATATTTTACACTCGCATGTTCTTGTAGACCCAATTTTTGAATTTTTACAAGGGGTAAAAGGAGAAAATGTATACTTATATTTGTAGCCCGATTTCTCTTGAGTAAGCACATACCTCAAATGTCTATGTAAAGTGTTCGGCGGGCACAGTAGAGGGCTCAGAAGGGAAAGAGCGATAAGGGAATTTTGGAGAGTACGTTTTTCTGAAATGGTTTTTGGGGGGCATGTTGCATTTAGGAAGCCCCTATGGTGCCAGAACAGCAAAAAACCCTCACATGGCATACCATTTTGGAAACTAGACCCCTTGAGGAACATAACAAGGAATAAAGTGAGCCTTAATACCCCACAGGTGTTTCACGACTTTTGCATATGTAAAAAAAAAATTATTTTTTTTCACTAAAATGTGTTTCCCCCCAAATTTCACATTTTTCCAAGGGTTAATAGCAGGAAATACCCCCCAATATTTGTAACCCCTTCTCTTCTGAGTATGGAGGTATCCCATAAGTTGACCTGAAGTGCACTATGGGCGAACTACAATGCTCAGAAGAGAAGGAGTCATATTTGGCTTTTTGAGAGCAAATTTTGCTCGGGGGGCATATCGCATTTAGGAAGCCCCTATGGTGCCAGAACAGCAAAAAAAAAACACATGGCATACCATTTTGGAAACTAGACCCCTTGAGGAATGTAATAAGGAATAAAGTGAGCCTTGTTACCCCACAGGTGTTTCACGACTTTTGCATATGTAAAAAAAAATAAAAACATTTTCCACTAAAATGTGTGTTTCCCCCCAAATTTCACATTTTTGCAAGGGTTAATAGCAGGAAATACCCCCCAATATTTGTAACCCCTTCTCTTCTGAGTATGTAGGTACCCCATAAGTTGACCTGAAGTGCACTATGGGCGAACTACAATGCTCAGAAGAGAAGGAGTCATATTTGGCTTTTTGAGAGCAAATTTTGCTCGGGGGGCATATCGCATTTAGGAAGCCCCTCTGGTGCCAGAACAGCAAAAAAAAACCACATGGCATACCATTTTGGAAACAAAACCCCTTGAGGAACGTAACAAGGGGTACAGTGAGCATTTGCCCCCCACTGGTGTCTGACAGATCTTTGGAACAGTGAGCTGTACAAGTTTTCATTTTCACGGACCACTGTTCCAAAGATCCGTCAGACACCTGTGGGGGGTAAATTCTCACTGCACCCCTCATTACATTCCGTGAGGGGTGTCGTTTCCGAAATGGGGTCACATGTGGGTTTTTTTTTTTTTGCGTTTGTCAAAACCGCTGTAACAATCAGCCACCCCGGTGCAAATCACCTCAAATGTACATGGTGCGCTCTCCCTTCTGGGCCTTGTTGTGCGCCCCCAGAGCACTTTGCGCTCACATATGGGGTATCTCTGTAGTCGGGAGAAATTGCATTACAAATTTTGGGGGGCTTTTTTCCCTTTTACCTCTTCTGAAAATGTAAAGTATAGGGCAACATCAGCATGTTAGTGTAAAAAATGAAATTTTTTTACACTAACATTGTGGTGTAGACCCCAACATTTCCTTTTCATGAAGGGTTAAAGAAGAAAAAGCCCCCCAAACCTTGTAACCCAATTTCTCCCGTGTACGGCGATACCCCATATGTCGCCCTAAACTGTTGCCTTGAAATACGACAGGGCTCCAAAGTGAGAGCGCCGTGCGCATTTGAGGCCTATATTAGGGATTTGCATAGGGGTGGACATAGGGGTATTCTACGCCAGTGATTCCCAAACAGGGTGCCTCCAGCTTTTGCAAAACTCCCAGCATGCGTGGACAGTCAACGGCTGTCCGGCAATACTGGGAGTTGTTGTTTTTCAACAGCTGGAGGCTCTGCTTTGGAAACAGTGGCGTACCGGACGTTCTTATTGGGGGAGGGGGGCTGTGTAGGGGTATGTGTATATGTAGTGTTTTTAACTTTTTATTTTATTTTGTGTTAGTGTAGTGTAGTGTTTTTAGGGTACAGTCACATGGGCGGGGGATTACAGCGAGTTTCCCGACGCAAAATTTGCTGCATCTCAAGATGCGATAAACCCACTGTAAAAGCCTCGCCCATGTGAATGTACCCTGTACATTCACAGGGGGGGGGGTCACCAGCTGTTGCAAAACCCCAACTCCCAGCATGCATGCTGGGAGTTATAGTTTTGCAACAGCTGGAGGCACACAGGTTAGGAAACACTGAGTTAGAAACAGACAATGTTTCCCAACCAGTGTGTCTCCAGTTGTTGCAAAACTACAACTCCCAGCATGCCCAGACAGCTGAAGGGAATGCTGGGAGTTGTAGTTCGGCAACATCTGAAGGGCCAGATGTTGCTGAACTAAAACTTCCAGCATGCCTGGACAGTCAGTGCATACTGGGAGTTGTAGTTTTGCAACAGCTGGAAGAGCACAGATTGGAGACCATTATACAATGGTCTCCAAACTGGGGCCCTCCAGATGTTGCAAAACTACAACTCCCAGCATCCCCAGACAGCCAAAGGCTGTCTAGGCGTGCTGGGAGTTATAGTTTTCAGACTCCTAGAAGCAGCAGTGAAGATCTTCACTGCTGCTTCTGAGGACCATATACTTACCTGCCGGTCCCGTCGCTGCTCGTCCATGGGGCCGGTCCTGCCGCTGCTCCTCGGTCCCGCCAGGTAAGGCCGCCGGTCCCCTGATGTTCCCCCCCTATGCCGCAGGTCCCTGCGAGCCCCCGCAGCCATCGTCCCCCGTTCTGCCCGACTTCCAGGGGCGGGCAGTGCGGGGGATCTGAACTTTCACCCCAGATCACTGTGATTGGTCCACAGGGACCAATCACAGTGATCGCTGACCAGGACCATCAATGGATGGTCCTGGGGGTGAAGCAGAAGTTGTCCCCTGCTGGAAACAGCGGGACTTCTGCCAGTTAACCCGTGCGATGCTGCGCATCGCCGGGTTAACTGAATGTCATTTATAAACGCCGGGATGCCCGAACGCACTGCACGTCCCGCGTATATATATGACATTCTGCGGGAAGGGGTTAAAAAAGACGCTGGTCATTGAAGCAGTCCACCAAATCCGAAGTAGTCCACAGGATACATGGATCTGAAATGAGGAGAAAAAAAGAAAAATAGGTTAATACATTTATTGTCACCCGTCCGCGCCTGACTACAACTCCCAGCATGCCCTTACAGTAAGAGCATGCTGGGAGTTGTAGGGGGGGTGACAATCTCCCGCACCACATGACTACAACTCACAGCATGCCCTTACAGTAAGGATATGCTGGGAGTTGTAGTCATGTGGTGCGGGAGATTGTTACCCCCCCCCACGCACACACTACAACTCCCAGCATATCATTATTATAAGGACATGCTGGGAGTTGTATTTGTGCGGCAGAGGGCAGGTGACAGGCTTGTCACCCGCCCCCTACAACTCCCAGCATGCCCTTACAGTAAGGATATGCTGGGAGTTGTAGTGTGTGTGTGTGGGGGGGGGGGGGGGGCGGGGGTAGCCATCTCCCGCACCACATGAATAAAACTCCCAGCATATCCTTACTGTAAGGGCATGCTGGGAGTTTTAGGGGGGCAGGTGAAAAGCCTGTCACCTGCCACACAACTACAACTCCCAGCATGTCCTTACAGTAAGGGCATGTTGGGAGTTGTAGTCATGTGGTGTGGGAGATTGTCACCCCCCCCCCCTACAACTCCCAGCATGCTCTTACTGTAAGGGCATGCTGGGAGTTGAAGTTGTGCGGCAGGGGGGCAGGTGACAAGCTTGTCACCCCCCCCCCCCCCCACAACTCTCCCAGCATGCCCTTCCTGTAAGGACATGCTGGGAGTTGTAGTCGTGCCAGCCAGAGAAGCGGGTGGTAATGCGCTCCGCTCCTTGGCTGCAGTGATCAGAGAATCACTGTAATTTCATATTTCCTGTCGTCACGTGACACGGGACCCAGCGGGAAATTTGAAATTACACCAAACTCTGCGGCGCTGTAGTAAGGAGCCCGGGCTGACATAACACTGCAGCCGCCCGGGACTCCCTCAGCCAGGCAGGGAGATGTGCAGAAGCCGTCCCTGCCATCTCTCGGTGTGTACCGCAGTGCTGAGGGATGACAGGGACGGCACCTACACATCTCCCTGACGGCTGTGGGAGTCCCTTGGGGGGCAGCTGAGTTATGTCAGCCCGGGCTCCTTACCAAGCGCTGCGGAAATAAAAGTTGACGGAGCCCGGGCGGCTGAAGTGAGGTTAGCCCGGGCACCTTACCACGGTGCCGCAGGATATCTTAGGAGCCCGGGAGGGTGCAGACTGATGCCAGCCCGGGCTCCTTTTAACATCTAGCGGAGCCGCGGAGCTTTTAGTCCCTAATGTAATATCAAATTTCCCGTGATTGGCTGCTCGGTCCTGGCCAATTACGGGACCCAGCGGGAAATATGAAATTACATTAAGGGAAATAGAAACTCTGCTGCGCCAAAGTTTGTTAAAAGGAGCCCAGGCTGGAGTCAGTCTTCAGCCGCCCGGGTTCCTCCGATTCTATCCCCGCTACCCTAATACAATGATGGGGATGGGGACACTGCTTTATATAACCCCCACCCCCCTTGTCTTCCACCCGCCCGCGCCGCACATTGTCCGCCCGCTACAATACTACAACTCCCAGCATGCCCTCACTGTATGGACATGCTGGGAGTTGTAGTCTTGCAACAGGTAGCAGACAGATGGGAGATGTGCAGCGCAGGCGGGTGGGAAACAAGGGGGGGTGTCCTTATGTTAGGGTAGCGGGGTTAGAATCAGACAGAGCTGGGCGGCTGCAGAGTGATGCCAGCCCGGGCTCCTTTGTACAGTTGCAATATATTTCCCGCTGGAGCTGTGATCACGGCTGCCAGCGGGAAATATAAAATTTGCTCTCAAAAGCCGTTTTGTGCACCAGCTCCGAGCTGGCTTATATTTATGCAGTTTTTGAGGGCTTGCGACTTTTTATGCGACTTTCGCACTTGATAAATCCCTGACCACTGAAAAGTAAAAAAAAAAATTTACTTTCGTACGCTTTTTTGTAGCTTTTTGCTTACAGCCAAAAGTCGCACAAAAAATTGCTTAAGTGCTAATGCGACTTTTTCTGCGACTTTTGTAAGCAAAAAAAGAGCTCTAAATCCCTTGATAAATGTCCCCCATTGTATTTGTGAATCAATATATAATTTGGAATGTCCATTTTTCTTACAGGCAGAAAAATGCTAAATTTTCAAAATTTTGGGATTTTTCACCAAGAAAAGATGCAAGTAACGACAAAAATTACCACTATGTTAAAGTAGAATATGTCACGAAAAAACAATCTCAGAATCAGAATGAAAAGTAAAATCATCTCAGAGTTATTCATATATAAAGTGACAGTGGTCAGATTTGCAAAAAAGGGCCGTGTTGTTAAGGTGAAAATGAGCTGCATCCTTAAGGGGTTAAAAATCAAAATATAGCTATTAACTGTTACAGTTTAATAAAGGGAATAAGTGCCTCCTCCAATAAAAAAATGAATTCCCCCTCTTTTCCCATTTAACAAAAAAAAATTTTTTTTTTTTTTAAAATAAATCAACATATTTGGTAGAATAGTCTGAATGACTAAAATATAACGTTAATGACTCCATACGGTGAACGACATAAAACATAAAAATAACAAAGTCCAATGCTGAATTGTGATCACATCCCGGAAAAAAAAAAAGGAATAAAAAGTCATCAAAAATCACATATACACAAATGTGGTACCGATGAAAACAACAAATCACAGATTAAGTGCCCATACAAGCATAACCATATGAATAAAACATGTCCAGGGATTAACCCCTTGGGTACGGAGGGTTTTCCCGTTCTTGCACTTTCGTTTTTTCCTCCTTACCTTTTAAAGATCACAACCCCACAAAATCCATATGATGGCTTATTTTTTGCACGTATACCATTGACTGTGCGGTTTAATTAACTATATATTTTTATAATTCCGACATTTCTGCATGCCGCGATACCATATATGTTTATTTACACAGTTTTTGGATTTTTTTTTAAGGAAAAAGGGGGGTGATTCAAGCATTTTTCACTTTTTTTTTCCAATGTTATAGCTCCCATAGGGACCTATAACACTGCACACACTGATCTTTTACATTGATCAATGGTTTCTCATAGGAAACCATTGATCAATGATTCTGCCGCTTGACTGCTCATACCTGGATCTCAGGCACTGAGCAATCATTCGGCGTTCGGACAGTGATCAAGTTGAACGCTGCATCTAAAGGGTTAATAGCGCGCAAAACCACGATCAGTGCTGCTCGCTATTAGCCTCGGCTCCCGGCTGTTGTTAGGGGCCTGGCCCGACCCGCTATGACGCTGGGCCACGGCGTGGCCCCGCATTATAGAAAGGTGGTGGGCGGAGGGCGTATAGGTATGCCCTCCGTCCCCAACAGGTTAAAGGAGATCTTTAGTGCTTATAACTTATACCCCAACCTAAGGATAGGGGATGAGTTATAAATCGCAGGGGGGTCCGAGCACTGGGGCCCCCCGCGATCTCCTGTATGGGGCCGTGGCAATGAACAGGAAAGGGGGCATTCTGTTCCCGCATGACGCGGCAGCCGGCACGCCCTTCCATGACTCCCATAGAAATACATGGAGGGGCGTGCCCGCTGCCGCGTCAAGCGGGGATGGAACGCCCCCTTTCCTGTACATAACTGTGGCCCCGTACAGAAGATGGCGGGGGGCCCGATCGCTCGTACCCCCCCGTGATCTATAACTTATATCCTATCCTTAGGATGGGGGATAAGTTATAAGCACTACAGATCTTCTTTAAATGTGAGTGCAGGTGCAGTGACCATGCCGGCGTATAAGATGACTTGGCGTATAAGACGACCCCCAACTTTGCCGTGCTGGGAGTTGTAGTTTCACAACAGCTGGAGGCAGCCTGGTTTTTAGTATACAGTATTAGTTTTTACTTGCTCTGGCCGGCCCCCGCCTGCAGCTACACACAGGAGCCGGCCCGGGCAGATAATCAGAAGTTTTCCTATCCCGGACCTCAATACCCGGCGTATAAGACGACCCCCGGCTTTTCAGAAGAAAATTTGGGGTTAAAAAGTCGTCTTATACGCCGGGATATACGGTATTTATATATTTTTAACCCCTTCAGGACAGGTTTTTTCATTTTTGCACTTAGTTTTTTCCTCCTCACCTTCTTAAAATCATAACACTTTCAATTTTCTACATACACAGTCCTATAAGGGCTGTTTTTTTGTGCCACCTATTGTACTTTGTAATGACAACAATCATTTCACCACAAAATCTACGGCAAAACTAGGGGGAAAAAAAAAAACTCCATTCTGATTTTTTTTTTTTTAGGGGGTTCAGATTCTACACAGTGCACTTTTCGGTAAAAATGACACCTTATATATATTCTGTAGATCCATACGATTAAATTGATACACAGCTTATTAAGGTTTGATTTTGTTTTACTTCTGTTAAAAAAAAATTATTACTTTTACACCAAAATTAGTACGTTTAAAATTGTCCTCTTCTGACCTCTATAACTTTTTTTTTATTTTTCCGTATACAGCAAACAATTAGCCCTCATACAGTTTAAAACATACTTATATTGTTCAAAAAGTTAGATATTTTTTTGAAGCAGTACAAAAAGAGTAAAGCGTTTACCCAAGCATTGACCCTCAGTATAAAAAGAACATGTCAGTGAATAAAAACGAAAACCCTCAAAAGTTGCCAAATTGTGGTTTTCTTTTCAATTTCCAGCCGTAAATAATATATATACATTTTTTTATAGTACCGTACATTTTATGTTACCGTACATAACAAAGTACAGTTGGTCGCAAAATAAACAACAACTCATATTGGTCTTTGGGTGGAAAATTAAAAGATTTATGGCTCTTAGAAGGGGAGGAGGAAAAAATGAAAATGTAAAAATGAAAATGTCCTTTGTCCTCAAGACCAAAAAGGGCTGTGACCCTGAAGGGGTTAAAACTGTAATCGTCAAATCCTTTGTAAACCCCCAGTATAACTGTACATAGTGTAAGTAAAGTACAGTACAGCCATTACAATGGATACACATACACGTGATGTCATCTGCTGTGACATCACACATCAAAGAGACTTTCTCCAGGGTAGAATCCAATCCCTAACACTTATTTCCTCGGTTCGGCGGGTGAACACGTTCTCCTACTAGACCTGCGCTTATTTTGCAAATTGAAGAGAATTTTGTCTATTTAGGCAAAAGGATCCTGTAGGGACGGCGACCATGAAGCTAAGAGGTAGGAATAATGAAAACTTCCAAAATTTCTGTTTAAAAATGGATTTAACATGAATGTATTAGTGTAAAGTTAATATAGTAGAGTTCTGAACGCTTGGAGCGGGTGGTGGGGGTCATGACATCACAGCCACGCCCCCTCAATGTAAGTCTATGGGAGGGGGTGTGGCATGATGTCACGAGGGGCGTGGCTGTGACGTTACGACCCTGTCACCCAGTGTTCTGAATAAAGGCTAGGTGCTGCACAGAGATCACTGGGGTCCCAGCTGCGGGACCCCGGCGATCAGACATCTTATCCCCTATCCTTTACATAGGGGATAAGATGTCTAGGGGCAGAGTACCCTTTTAAGTCTCTTACAGCAATTGGGTAAAGGTTTACTCCTGTGAGATAAATGATTTTGTGTGAACATACACACAGACATATATATATATATATATATATATATATACATAAATAAATGAATGAATATAGGTCTAATATATTGTATGCTTTTGCTATTTTGCAGATATCCCAGTTCTCTCGGTGCCTGTCGTGTGTCTCATACATTACGTGACGAGTTTCCTTTGGCGGTATACTAACCTATATCATTATAAGGTCACTCCACCATATTATGAGATCCATAAAATACCTGGGAAGAAGATTAAGCACCGTGGTCAGCGAGCAGATGTGGCTATTGACATGGCTTTAGGTGACAATTCAGACCCACATGAATCCAGGCACAGCGATCATGTGACAGTCACCATGGCGGATAACCAGATGGATTTACCAACAACCTCTGAAGATGCCTCGGAGCCCAAAGTGTCTTGGCTGCAGCGGACTTGGCAATATGCTAAAAGCAAACTGAAGTGGTCCAATTATGTATCCAATGTGTGGGTTGGAGCATGGGCCATGGCCAAATGGACAGTAACCGGCATGATGACCACATTCAAGATGCCATTTTACTTCCTACATACACAGCTAAGAAGTATTACAGCAAAGGCCATTGACGATCAATGTGAACCAGTTTAACAAGATGCTGATTGGGTCACACAAGGTCTGCATATGGTTGGGGGTGGGGGTGGGGAGGAGCCCGAAATGCAGCCACCTCCACGTGGTGGGCTCTGGGTCACTTGATACATTAACAAGTGAGCGAGGAGCTGCATAATTCAAGGCACATTTCCCATATTGGACATACAGCTTGTAATAGAGACAGAAGATATTGTCCACATGGATTTTGCACATAAGTGGGAAAACAAGCCCCCCTATTGGATGATTAAGGAATCAGAGATCTGTAGAAGGGGAGAGGTGGATTCCCAGGAATGGAGGATGACAATATAACTTTAGCAGAATATCTCTGGATAAGTGGATATGGTAGAAACAGTATCATAATTTTTATTACTATTATTATTATTAACTCCTTAAGGACCCAGGGCGTATGGATACACCCTGGGTTTTTGATCGTTAAGTACCCAGGGCGTATACATACGCCCATGGGAATTTAAGTCCCCGCCGCGCACCGGTTGGGGACTGAACCGGGATGCCTGCTGAAATCATTCAGCAGGCATCCCATGCAACATGTCGCCAATTCTGGGTCATACGGGTCTATGGTGACTCGGAATATAAGGGGGATATCGGTTGTCCGAGACATCCACGATCCCCCTGAAGGGATAGGAGTGAGGTGGCAGGGGTGCCACCCCTCCTATCCCTACTATTGGTCATCAAGAAGCGACAACCAATAGCAAATCGGGGGCGGGGGGTTAACTTTTGGTTTCCCTGTTCTGCCCACCCACAGTAGGCTGGGCAGAATGGGGAAACTGACAGGGACCGCCGCCGAAGTTTAATTACTCATGGGCGGCGGTAGCAGGCGGCAATCGATGGGGGTGATCGGCGGCAGAAGAGGAGAACGACGATGCGGCTCCTTGGATCCTACGGAAGCTGGTGAGTTGCCTGGCAACATCTGGAGGTCTACAGTCTGAGACCACTATACAGTGGTCTCTAAACTGGAGCCCTCCAGATGTTGCAAAACTATAACTCCTAGCATGCCTACACAGCAGTTTGCTGTCTGGGCATGCTGGGATATCTAGTTTTGCAACATCTGGAGGGCCTCAGTTTGGAGATCACTGTACAGCGATCTCTTAAACTGTGACCCTCCAGCTGTTGCAAAACTACAAATCCCAGCATGCCCTTTGGTGATCAGTACATGCTGGGAATCGTAGTTTTGCAAAAGCTGGAGGCACACTGTTTGGAAAGTACTGAGTCAGGTCACAGAACCTAACTGAAGATTTTCCAACCAGTGTGCCTCCAGCTATTGCTAAAGTACATCTCCCAGCATGCATGGTCTGTCAGTGCATGCTGGGAGTTGTAGTTTTGAAACAGCTGGAGGTTTGCCTCCCCATGTGATTGTACAGGGTACATTCACATGGGCGAGTTTACAGTGAATTTTCTGCTTCAAGTTTGAGCTGCGGCAAATTTTTCGCCACAGCCCAAACTCCTAGTGGGAAACTCAACGAAAACCTCCGCCAGTGCGAATGTACCCCAAAAACACTACACTACATAATAAAGGGTAAAACACTACATATACACCCCTTACACTGTCCCCCTCCCCCCAATAAAAATGAGAAACTTATCGTATGGCCGTGTTTCCAAAACAGAGCCTCCAGCTGCTGCAAAACAACAACTCCCAGCATTTCCGGACAGCCACTGACTGTCCAGGCATGTTGGGAGTTTAGCAACAGCTGGAGGCACCCTGTTTGGAATCACTGGCGTGGGGGTCTTTTTCTCCTCTTACCCCTTATGAATAGGAAAAGTTGGGGGTTACACTAGCCTGTTAGTGTAAAAAAAAAAAAAAAAAATGTTTACACGAACCTGCTGGTGTTGCCCCCTACTTTTTATTTTCACAAGCAGTAAAAGGAAAAAAAGACCCCCAAAATTTGTAACGCAATTTCTCCTGAGCACGGAAATACCCCATATGTGGCCGTAAAATTTTCTGCGGACGCACAGCAGGGCTCAGGAGTGAGAGCGCACTATGTACATTTGAGGTCTAATTTGGTGATTTGCACAGGGGTGGCTGATTTTACAGCGGCTCATTTTGGAAACTACACCCCTCACGGAACGTAACAAGGGGTACAGTGAGCCTTAACACCCCACAGGTGTTTGAAAATTTTTCATTAAATTTGGATGGGAAAATGAGAAAAAAAAAACTAAACATAATATGCTGGTGTTAACCTAAATTTTTCATTTTCACAAGGGAAAATATGAAAAAGCCCCCCAAAATTTGTAACCCCATTTCTTCTGAGTAAGAACATACCCCATATGTGGATGTAAAGTGCTCTGCGGGTGAACTACAATGCTCAGAAGAGAAGGAGCACCATTGGGCTTTTTAAAGATAAATTTTGTCCGGAATTGAAGGCCACGTGTGTTTACAAAGCCCCCACATGTGACCCTATTTTGGAAACTACACCCCTCACATAATGTAATAAGGGGTACAGTGAGCATTTACGCCCCACAGGTGTCTGACAGATTTTTGGAACAGTGGTCCTTGAAAATGAAAATTGTAATTTTTCATTTGCACAGCCTACTGTTCCAAAGATCTGTCAAACGCCAGTGGGGTGTAAATACTGGGTCTTCAATTTTCTCCTTAAACTTACAGCTATTCCTGTGAAACACCTAAAGGGTTAACAAACATTCTGAATATAATTTTGTACACTTTGATGGGTGCAATTTTTATAATGGGGTAATTTATGGGGTATTTCTAATATGAAGACCCCTCAAATCCACTTCAAATCTGAACTGGTCCCTGAAAAATTCAGATTTTGAAAATTTTGAGAAAAATTTGAAAATTGCTGCTGAACTTTGAAGCCCACTGATGTCTTCCAAAAGTAAAAAAAAAAAACATGTCAACTTTATGATGCAAACATGAAGAGATTGTATATGTGAATCAACATATAATTTATTTGGTATGTCTATTTTCCTCACAAGCAGAGAGCTTCAAGGTTAAAAAAAAAGCAACATTTTCAAATTTTGGAATTTTTTACCAAGAAATGATGCAAGTATTGACGAAAACTTACCACTATGATAAAGTAGAATATGTCACGAAAAAACTATCTCGGAATCAACTTCATAAGTAAAAGCATCCCAGAGTTAGTAATGCTTAAAGTGACAGTGGTCAGATGTGCAAAAAATGCTCTGGTCCCATCCACCGTCCTCAGAAATAAAAAAAAGTATTAAAAACATACTATGCCGCACCATGAATATCCGTACTCTGGGGGCTTTTTTGCTCAATTTTGAGCCCACATTTTGTGACGTTGTCAGACCAGAGAAGTAGATTGTCGATATTACCGATCAGTATTAATTGATCGTCCTAATCAGCGAGTACTTGCCGCGTTAGATGAGCCGGCTCGTCCTGAAGCTAAACTGTCACAGCATGTAAACATGGAAACATGCTGTGACATTGAAGTGACTTCAGCTTTCATAGACAGCTGATCATCACAGACATCGTCCGCGGGTCTCCCCATGGCTGGCCTGGCCCCCTGATTGTTGTGATTGGTCAATCAATCCAGATTGACCAATCACAGCAGAGGCAGTTGAAAAAAACTGCCTTTCACAGCTCCGATCTCCTCAGTGTAGGGAGATCTGTGAGGAGATTGGAGCTGTGTGAGCTCTGTGTGAAATAAAACATCAAACAGACCCCTATAACCCCCCCATACCCATCCTAGTGCTCCTGTCTAGGGGACATCAGCTGTCTTGGACATCTGATTGTCACCATGCAGTGATTTCTGTAAACTGTGAGCCTCCTTATGTTGCTAAACTACAACTCCCAGCATGCCCAGACAGCTGTTGGCTGTCAGGGCATGCTGGGATTTGTAGTTTTGCAACATCTGGAGGGCCACACTTTGGAGATCACTGTGCAATGATCTCTAAACTGAGGCCCTCCAGATGTTGCAAAACTACAACTCCCAGCATGCACGAACAGCAAACTGCTGACTTGTCATGCTGGAAGTTATAGTTGCGTGTGTGGTAAGTCTCAGGGGTAGGGGTAGTACAGTCAGAGATTTTCTTTGGTATATCAGGGGTTAATGTTAACCCTATAGTTGGTGACGCCAGGCTGAGGGCTTGTATGTTGAGATGACTCTCCGGCCTATCGCCGCCCTTCCCAGTAACGATAGGTGCATAAGAATAAAGACTGAAGGTCCACAGAGTCCTAGGGACTCTGGCTATGGGGACCTAAAAACAGGTACCGTATAGGATGCGGTACCAGGACACCACACGCAGTGGCGTCTCCAGCTTTCAAATTTTGGGGGGGCACACTGGGGGCCAGGACAAAAGTAGGGGGGGCAATTATAACAACACCACATTTATACATTGCACGTGCAAATTATATCCAAGCCAAGGGCAGCATCGGGGGACCATGAAGATCTCATTGACTTTAAAGGCAGCTTCAGCAGGTGTCTACGTGGAGAAGAAGTGACATGTCACTTATTTTTTGGCCAGTTCCCTGTCAAACATTAACATAAGTAATATATGTGTAGATAGAAGCGTGCTGGCACTACCTGTATTGTGTGGTTCACAAAAAATACGTTGGTCCTATAATCCGGACTCTAAAGTATCAGACAGCACAGGCTTGTAATATGGTGGTGCTCACGTAATATAGGTAAAGACAGTTCATCCAATCACAATGATGTAGAAAAATTACAGGCAGCTCACCAATCTTTTGCAAGACTTCATGCTTAAGGGTGCATTCCCACGTGGTGTATTTTGCTGCGTATTTGCTGCGTATTTGGTGCTGCGTATTTTCCTACCCATTGACTTCAACAGGGAAAATAAAATACGCAGCAGCAAATACGCCGTGTGGGAACGTACCCTTAATTCCAGGGTGTGCAGGCAAAGCGGCTCCATGACGCACCGGTGAGCTAGACGCTAGTGCGTGTCACGATGCCGGCTGGCAGGTAGTGGATCCTCTGTGCCAGAGAGGGATTGGCGTGGACCGTGCTAGAGGATCGGTTCTAAGTCACTACTGGTTTTCACCAGAGCCCGCCGCAAAGCGGGATGGTCTTGCTGCGGCGGTAGTGACCAGGTCGTATCCCCTAGCAACGGCTCAACCTCTCTGGCTGCTGAAGATAGGCGCGGTACAAGGGAGTAGACAGAAGCAAGGTCGGACGTAGCAGAAGGTCGGGGCAGGCAGCAAGGATCGTAGTCAGGGGCAACGGCAGAAGGTCTGGAATCACAGGCAAGGAACACACAAGGAACGCTTTCACTGGCACTAGGGCAACAAGATCCGGCGAGGGAGTGAAGGGGAAGTGAGGTGATATAGGGAAGTGCACAGGTGTGAACACTAATTGGAACCACTGCACCAATCAGCGGTGCAGTGGCCCTTTAAATCGCAAAGACCCGGCGCGCGCGCGCCCTAGGGAGCGGGGCCGCGCGCGCCGGGACAGAACTGACGGGGAGCGAGTAAGGTACGGGAGCCGGGGTGCGCATCGCGAGCGGGCGCTACCCGCATCGCGAATCGCATCCCGGCCGGAGGTAGTAACGCAGCGCCCCGGGTCCGTGGAACCGACCGGGGCGCTGCAGTGAGGGAAGTGTAGCGAGCGCTCCGGGGAGGAGCGGGGACCCGGAGCGCTCGGCGTAACAGTACCCCCCCCCTTGGGTCTCCCCCTCTTCTTGGGGCCTGAGAACCTGAGGATCAGACTTTTGTCCAGGATATTGTCCTCAGGTTCCCAGGACCTCTCTTCTGGACCACAACCCTCCCAATCCACTAAAAAAAAAGTTCTTCCCCTGACCTTTTTAGAGGCCAAAATCTCTTTGACAGAGAAGATGTCCGAGGAGCCGGAAACAGGAGTGGGAGGAACAGATTTAGGAGAAAAACGGTTGAGGATGAGAGGTTTAAGAAGAGAGACGTGAAAGGCATTAGGGATACGAAGAGAAGGAGGAAGAAGAAGTTTGTAAGAGACAGGATTAATTTGACACAAAACTTTAAAAGGACCAAGATAGCGTGGTCCCAACTTATAGCTCGGGACACGGAAACGGACATATTTAGCGGAGAGCCATACCTTGTCTCCAGGGGAAAAAATGGGAGGAGCTCTTCTTTTCTTATCTGCGAATCTCTTCATGCGAGAAGAAGCCTGTAAGAGAGAATTTTGGGTCTCTTTCCATATGGTGGAAAGATCACGAGAAATTTCATCCACAGCGGGCAGACCAGAGGGCAAGGGGGTAGGGAGGGGGGGAAGAGGGTGACGGCCGTACACCACGAAAAACGGAGATTTGGAGGAAGATTCAGAGATTCTGAAATTATACGAGAATTCGGCCCAAGGTAGAAGATCTGCCCAGTCATCCTGGCGGGAGGAAACAAAATGTCGTAAATAGTCACCCAAGATCTGGTTAATTCTCTCTACTTGTCCATTGGATTGAGGATGGTATGCAGAAGAAAAATTTAATTTAATCTTGAGTTGTTTACAGAGAGCCCTCCAGAATTTAGACACAAATTGGACGCCTCTATCCGAGACGATCTGTGTAGGCAACCCGTGAAGACGAAAAATGTGTACAAAAAATTGTTTAGCCAACTGAGGCGCTGAAGGAAGACCAGGAAGAGGGATGAAATGTGCCATTTTGGAGAATCGATCAACGACCACCCAAATAACAGTGTTGCCATGGGATGGGGGTAAGTCAGTAATAAAATCCATACCAATCAGAGACCAAGGTTGTTCGGGGACAGGTAGAGGATGAAGAAAACCAGCGGGCTTCTGGCGAGGAGTCTTATCCCGGGCACAGATAGTGCAGGCTCGCACAAAGTCCACCACATCAGTCTCTAGAGTCGGCCACCAATAGAAGCGAGAGATGAGTTGCACAGATTTCTTGATGCCCGCATGACCTGCGAGATGGGAGGAGTGACCCCATTTGAGGATCCCAAGGCGTTGGCGTGGAGAAACAAAGGTCTTTCCTGGAGGAGTTTGCCTGATGGAGGCTGGAGAAGTGGAAATCAGGCAGTCAGGAGGAATGATGTGTTGAGGAGAGAGTTCAATTTCAGAGGCATCTGAGGAACGAGAGAGAGCATCGGCCCTAATGTTTTTATCAGCAGGCCGAAAGTGAATTTCAAAATTAAATCGGGCAAAGAACAGAGACCACCTGGCCTGACGAGGATTCAGCCGTTGGGCAGACTGGAGGTAGGAGAGGTTCTTGTGATCGGTGTAAATAATAACTGGAAATCTTGATCCCTCCAGCAGATGCCTCCATTCCTCAAGTGCTAATTTAATGGCTAGAAGCTCTCGATCCCCGATGGAGTAGTTCCTCTCCGCCGGAGAGAAGGTCCTGGAAAAAAAACCACAAGTAACAGCATGCCCGGAAGAGTTTTTTTGTAGAAGGACAGCTCCAGCTCCCACTGAGGAGGCATCAACCTCCAATAGGAAGGGTTTAGATGGGTCAGGTCTGGAGAGCACGGGAGCCGAAGAAAAGGCAGACTTGAGTCGTTTAAAGGCGTCTTCCGCTTGAGGAGGCCAAGACTTGGGATCGGCATTTTTTTTTGTTAAAGCCACAATAGGAGCCACAATGGTAGAAAAATGTGGAATAAATTGCCTGTAATAATTGGCGAACCCCAAAAAACGTTGGATGGCACGGAGTCCGGAGGGGCGTGGCCAATCTAAGACGGCAGAGAGTTTATCTGGGTCCATTTGTAGTCCCTGGCCAGAGACCAAGTATCCTAGAAAAGGAAGAGATTGGCATTCAAACAGACATTTCTCTATTTTGGCATAGAGTTGATTATCACGAAGTCTCTGAAGAACCATACGGACATGCTGGCGGTGTTCTTCAAGATTGGCAGAAAAAATCAGGATATCGTCCAGATATACAACAACACAGGAGTATAGTAGATCACGAAAAATTTCATTAACAAAGTCTTGGAAGACGGCAGGGGCGTTGCATAGACCAAAGGGCATGACCAGATACTCAAAGTGTCCATCTCTGGTGTTAAATGCCGTTTTCCATTCATCCCCCTCTCTGATGCGGATGAGATTATAAGCACCTCTTAAGTCCAGTTTGGTAAAAATATGGGCACCTTGGAGACGATCAAAGAGTTCAGAGATGAGGGGTAGGGGGTAGCGGTTCTTAACCGTGATTTTATTAAGACCGCGGTAGTCAATGCAAGGACGTAGAGAGCCATCTTTTTTGGACACAAAGAAAAATCCGGCTCCGGCAGGAGAGGAGGATTTACGGATAAAGCCCTTTTTTAAATTTTCTTGGACGTATTCAGACATGGCAAGAGTCTCTGGGACGGACAGAGGATAGATTCTGCCCCGGGGTGGAGTAGTGCCCGGGAGGAGGTCAATGGGACAATCATAAGGCCTGTGAGGAGGTAGAGTCTCAGCTTGTTTTTTGCAAAAAACGTCCGCAAAGTCCATATAGGCCTTAGGGAGACCGGTTACATGAGGAAGCACAGGGACACGGCAAGGTTTACTGGGAACCGGTTTTAAGCAGTCCTTGGAACAAGAGGGCCCCCAACTCTTGATCTCCCCAGTGGACCAATCCAGGATTGGGGAATGGAGTTGAAGCCAGGGAAGTCCAAGAAGGATTTCAGAAGTGCAATTGGGGAGGACCAACAGTTCAATCCTCTCGTGATGAGATCCGATGCACATTAGAAGGGGCTCCGTGCGGAAACGTATAGTACAGTCCAATCTTTCATTGTTTACACAATTGATGTAGAGGGGTCTGGCGAGACTGGTCACCGGGATGTTGAACCTGTTGACGAGAGAGGCTAAGATGAAATTTCCTGCAGATCCAGAGTCCAAGAAGGCCACAGCAGAGAAGGAGAAGGCAGAGGCAGACATCCGCACAGGCACAGTAAGACGTGGAGAAGCAGAGTAGACATCAAGGACTGTCTCACCTTTGTGCGGAGTCAGCGGACGTCTTTCCAGGCGGGGAGGACGGATAGGACAATCCTTCAGGAAGTGTTCGGTACTAGCACAGTACAGGCAGAGATCCTCCATGCGGCGTCGTGTCCTCTCTTGGGGTGTCAGGCGAGACCGGTCGACCTGCATAGCCTCCACGGCGGGAGGCACAGGAACAGATTGCAGGGGACCAGAGGAGAGAGGAGCCGGGGAGAAGAAACGCCTCGTGCGAACAGAGTCCATATCCTGGCGGAGCTCCTGACGCCGTTCGGAAAAACGCATGTCAATGCGAGTGGCAAGATGGATGAGTTCATGTAGGTTAGCAGGGATTTCTCGTGCGGCCAGAACATCTTTAATGTTGCTGGATAGGCCTTTTTTAAAGGTCGCGCAGAGTGCCTCATTATTCCAGGATAATTCTGAAGCAAGGGTACGGAACTGTACGGCATACTCGCCAACGGAAGAATTACCCTGGACCAGGTTCAACAGGGCAGTCTCAGCAGAAGAGGCTCGGGCAGGTTCCTCAAAGACACTTCGAATTTCCGAGAAGAAGGAGTGTACAGAGGCAGTGACGGGGTCATTGCGGTCCCAGAGTGGTGTGGCCCAAGCCAGGGCTTTTCCAGACAGCAGGCTGACTACGAAAGCCACCTTAGACCTTTCAGTGGGGAACTGGTCCGACATCATCTCCAAGTGTAATGAACATTGGGAAAGAAAGCCACGGCAAAACTTAGAGTCCCCATCAAATTTATCCGGCAAGGATAGTCGTATTCCAGAAGCGGCCACTCGCTGCGGAGGAGGTACAGGAGCTGGCGGAGGAGATGATTGCTGGAGCTGTGGTAGTAACTGTTGTAGCATAACAGTCAGTTGAGACAGCTGTTGGCCTTGTTGCGCAATCTGTTGTGACTGCTGGGCGACCACCGTGGTGAGGTCAGCGACAACTGGCAGAGGAACTTCAGCGGGATCCATGGCCGGATCTACTGTCACGATGCCGGCTGGCAGGTAGTGGATCCTCTGTGCCAGAGAGGGATTGGCGTGGACCGTGCTAGAGGATCGGTTCTAAGTCACTACTGGTTTTCACCAGAGCCCGCCGCAAAGCGGGATGGTCTTGCTGCGGCGGTAGTGACCAGGTCGTATCCCCTAGCAACGGCTCAACCTCTCTGGCTGCTGAAGATAGGCGCGGTACAAGGGAGTAGACAGAAGCAAGGTCGGACGTAGCAGAAGGTCGGGGCAGGCAGCAAGGATCGTAGTCAGGGGCAACGGCAGAAGGTCTGGAATCACAGGCAAGGAACACACAAGGAACGCTTTCACTGGCACTAGGGCAACAAGATCCGGCGAGGGAGTGAAGGGGAAGTGAGGTGATATAGGGAAGTGCACAGGTGTGAACACTAATTGGAACCACTGCACCAATCAGCGGTGCAGTGGCCCTTTAAATCGCAAAGACCCGGCGCGCGCGCGCCCTAGGGAGCGGGGCCGCGCGCGCCGGGACAGAACTGACGGGGAGCGAGTAAGGTACGGGAGCCGGGGTGCGCATCGCGAGCGGGCGCTACCCGCATCGCGAATCGCATCCCGGCCGGAGGTAGTAACGCAGCGCCCCGGGTCCGTGGAACCGACCGGGGCGCTGCAGTGAGGGAAGTGTAGCGAGCGCTCCGGGGAGGAGCGGGGACCCGGAGCGCTCGGCGTAACAGTGCGAACAATGACCTGTATACTGAGACTAATATTACAAATAATATCAGTATACAAGGAGGAATATTATCACCATACATATTACCATCATACTGTAACTGACCAAATCCTGTATACTGAGACCAATATTACCAATAATACCAGCATACAGGGAGGAAATATTGTCATCATACATATTATGGTCATACTGTTACTGACACCAATATTACTGATAATACCAGTACAAAAAAATAAAAATGGTCAGCATCTCCAGACAAAAGGTGCTTACTGTTAGTTGTGAGCGTTACTAGCAAGAAACAAATGATACTGCCACACCATGACCACGACTACCATTGTGACTGACTAATGACCGACTAACACCAATTGACACTGTATAAAATTCATTTTACAAATACCAATACTCCCACATACACTGGCCTTATAGTGGTAGATACCAGCTGTACACATCACAGTATGTATTATCCCTGTACTGTGACATCACTGTGTATATCATCCCTGTACTGTGACATCACTGTGTGTATTATCCCTGTACTGTGACATCACAGTGTGTATTATCCCTGTACTGTGACATCACTGTGTATTATCCCTGTACTGTGACATCACTGTGTATTATCCATGTGCTGTGACATCACTGTGTGTATTATCCCTGTACTGTGACATCACTGTGTATTATCCCTGTACTGTGACATCACTGTGTGTATTATCCCTGTACTGTGACATCACAGTGTGTATTATCCCTGTACTGTGACATCACTGTGTATTATCCATGTGCTGTGACATCACTGTGTATATTATCCCTGTACTATGACATCACTGTGTATTATCCCTGTACTGTGACATCACTGTATGTATTATCCCTGTACTGTGACATCACTGTGTATTATCCCTGTACTGTGACATCACTGTGTATTATCCATGTGCTGTGACATCACTGTGTGTATTATCCCTGTACTGTGACATCACTGTGTATTATCCCTGTACTGTGACATCACTGTGTGTATTATCCCTGTACTGTGACATCACAGTGTGTATTATCCCTGTACTGTGACATCACTGTGTATTATCCATGTGCTGTGACATCACCGTGTATTATCCCTGTACTGTGACATCACTGTATGTATTATCCCTGTACTGTGACATCACTGTGTATTATCCCTGTACTGTGACATCACTGTATGTATTATCCCTGTACTGTGACATCACTGTGTGTATTATCTAGGGATTGACCGATATCGTTTTTTTTAGGGCCGATACCGATAATCGGTGCAGGTTAGGGCCGATAGCCGATAACTTATACCGATATTCCGGTATAAGTTATCGGCTATTTAACCCCCTGCGACATTGCTGCAGATCATTGATTTAAAGCGGGCGCTTTAAATCAATGATCTGCAGTGGCTTTTGCGGGGCCGCTGCCATAGGCCGCCGCCACAACCCGCTTCTCTCCCCCTACCTGTCAGGGTGGTCCGGGCCATCCATCCTTCCTTCCTGTAGTGTCCGGGGGCGTTCCGGGTGAAGAGTGAACCGGTCCGGGCTGTCCTTCTCCGGCGGTCATCTTCTCCACTCCGGGCAGGCTCCGGCCTAGTACGCTGCATAGACGCCGCTGCGCAGTGACGCCCGTGTGCAGCGACACACCTGACGTCACGGCGTAGCTGCGTCTATGCAGTGTACTAGGCCGGAGCCTGCCCGGAGTGGAGAAGATGACCGCCGGAGAAGAAGGACAGCCCGGACCGGTTCACTCTTCACCCGGAATGCCCCCGGACACTACAGGAAGGAAGGATGGATGGCCCGGACCACCCCCATTACGGGTAAGTTTAATTTTTTTATTGACTCAGAGGGTGGGGGAGGGGCCCGACCGGTATAGCGGTATGGGCAAAAATCCATACCGGTATACCGCCCAGCATCACGGTGGGGGGGTGCGACGCGGTGGGTCGGGGGTGCGGTGCGGCGCGTCGAGGGGGTGGCAGTCGCGGTGCGGGGGGCGGGGAATTATCGGCTTATCGGCAAGGTAATTGCCGATACCGATAATGCCCAAAATCGTGATTATCGGCCGATAATATCGGCCATACCGATAATCGGTCGATCCTTAGTATTATCCCTGTACTGTGACATCACTGTGTGTATTATCCCTGTACTGTGACATCACTGTGTGTATTATCCCTGTACTGTGACATCACTGTGTGTATTATCCCTGTACTGTGATATCACTGTGTATTATCCCTGTACTGTGACATCACTGTGTATTATCCCTGTACTGTGACATCACTGTGTGTATTATCCCTGTGCTGTGACATCAATGTGTGTATTATCCCTGTACTGTGACATCACTGTGTGTATTATCCCTGTACTGTGACATCACTGTGTGCATTATCCCTGTACTGTGACATCACTGTGTGTATTATCCCTGTACTGTGACATCAC